>NC_091295.1:3050965-3112516 GCF_038502225.1 Cherax quadricarinatus
ACTGTCACTTGGCTGTCACTGCCGGCGAGCGTGGAGCGAGTTGTGGAGCGAGTCGTGGCAGAGACGACTCGGCGAAACATCTGGGAGTCGTAACAGCATACACCAGACTGCAGTGAGCGAGCTAGCAGTCAAAGTGACATCATCTTTGTGCAGGAGCTCACCGAAGCTTGTGACACGAGGCTGACACAGCGCCTGCCGACAGGGCTTAAACTGCAGCTTGATGAGTGTCATTCTCTCAGCAGACTTGTTTCTCTACATATAACTGCATTTTGAAGGTCTGGAGGTGAGGTGAAACAAATCTCGATGGGAATCGTAGCAGGTACGATTCCGCAGAACATCTGTGAGTGACGAGCATAAGAGCTTTCTGTACAAGAGGGGCTCGGGGTCAGAGCTGAGATAACAGCTGTCAAACGCACTGGTCACACCGGGTGACTTAGCACAGTGGTGCTACTCAGGTCTGGCTCAGACCTCACTGGACACGCAGAAACTTTACACACCCACAGTACATGTGGTACAATATGGCTTAAACTAGCAAATGATGCTTTTCTGTGCACAAAACTGACACTAAGACATACACTAACATGTGAGAACATTGACTGAGAGGAATTAATTAACACGACATATATCTTCTCTCAATCTTCTCGACAATACTGAAATAATTACTAGAAACACTCGATGTGACATCATGTGATGTCAGGCGTGATGTCTCGAGGTGACGTCAGCAGCACTGTGACGTCAGCAGACATCTCGAGGTGACGTCAGGCAGACATCGTGACGTCATGAAGTCGGGCAGCATCGTCGGTGACGTCAATGTGATGCGGGCAGCAGACCACAGCATGTGGCCTGGGACATCTGGTAACTCACGAGGCTTGTAGATCCACGTGACATCACCCACGCCCCACATGGCGTTGGGATCCACGTGGTGTCGTGATCTATGTGACATGCCGATCTGCATGGCTTGCTGATCTATGTTGCATGCTGATCCACGTAGCTTCGAGTGGCCTTGGGCACTCGGATACACAGCTCTGGCAATGAATTCACATGGAAAACAGCGGAAACACAGCAGAGGGAGTGAGTAGTGGTGAGTGTATGGTAGTGTGGTGGCGAGGAGCATGGGTGAGTGTATGGCGAGGGAGGCATCTGGCCATTCCTCCTCTCCCACCCACAAACACAGGGAAACACACTGGACGCAGAAATTACCACAAAGTTCACCTCTGGCTTGCTGAAACAGCTGTGCTGAGCTGAACAACAACAGCAACATACAAGTGACGCTGAACACGTGACTTGAGAAACAGTGTGGGATGCTGTAGCGTGGGGTCACTGGAACGCCACTTACAATTCTCGAAGAAATTCGGCAAATTTCGGCTGGATCCTGCTTGTACCTGTGTCTGGATGCTCAAACGTGCAGACACGATATCAGGATAACTCGCTGAGAGACGGATGCTTCTTGTGTGGGATGATAAAGTGAAGATGATCACGTTGACCCTGATCTAAACCTCCATAATCTGACACCCAATCAAAACCTATTGGAAAGTATCTGCCTTTATTACACAGCATCACAAGCCAGCACTATCCTAAACAATGCTAAAAGCCTATCAGTACTTAACTACAACATCAGGTCCTTAAGCAAACACTATGATGACCTCCTGGCACTCCTTGAATCACTAAAGACACCCTTCTCCTGCATTATTCTTAGTGAGACCTGGCTTAAGCAGGACACAATAGATATCTACCCTCTACCAGGATACACAGCAATTCACAACTGCAGACCAAACCAAGTTGGGGGTAGTATTGCAATCTATTACTCTAACCAGTTATCTTGTATTAGCACCACTTGCTTTAGTGATGAATATGGGGAATACATTTTTGCTAATTTTACTGTAAAAAACCTTAAGACACCTATAATAATCGGTGCCATTTACCGGATACCTCACACAAACATCCCAAATTTCAGTGAGAAATTAAAGTCACTAATAACAAACAGACAAATGAATAAGCACCACCTTCTCTTAGCTGGAGACTTCAACATCAACCTTGGCTTACTAGATGATCAGCCTGTAACTGATTTCATCAACAATCAGGGATAATCACAGATAGCACTACAGACCACTACCCTACCTTCCTCCTGACAAACATTAATAAACCACCACTTGAATACAACAAAGTCTCATTTAGACTCCATGACGAAGCCTCAATAAGGAAGTTCACTACAGACCTAGAGATTGTTGACTGGCCTACAGAATTCTCCAAGGCCAATGGTATTGATGACTGGACAGACATTTTTCTTAACAAATTACTTAGACTATACAACAAACATTGTCCTATAAAAACGAAACAGATCACAAACAAACGGCTTGGTTGCCCATGGCTAACCAGTACCATTCTGAAATCCATTGACAAGAAACACCAATATGAAAAGCAATATAGACAGGGCTTAATACACAAAGATATTCTTAAACACTATTCATCAGTTCTCACCAAAGTAATAAAGAAAGCCAAACAACTATACTACTCCAGTAGATTCACAGACACTAGAGGAGATATAAAAAAGACCTGGAAAACACTCTCTCTGATTCTAGGGACCCACAAACTGATAAAAAACAAGAATATTGTCCTAACTAAACCTAATGAAACACCACTACATCCCACTGACACAGCTAACAAGATAAACGACTTCTTCTCAACCATAGGATCTAATCTCGCCAATAAAATCCCACATACTAATGCCCATGCCGGGGACTACATAGATGGGAATTTCCCAAATTCCTTCTATCTTGCACCAACTGAGCCCTCGGAAGTTACCGAGATTATAAAGTCACTTAAAAACAACTCAGGGAATCTGTCTAATGTCCCACCATTACTGTACAAGCGAGTGGCCCATATCCTTTCGCATGCTATTTCATTACTTTTTAACAAGTCACTAGAAACTAGCACCTTCCCGAAACTACTCAAGATGGCAAGGGTTACACCAATACATAAAGGTGGTGACCCTACAGACTTAAACAACTATAGGCCAATATCAAACTTACCATTGCTATCCAAAATCTTTGAGAAACTCGTGCACAGGAGACTATATTCATTTATAACAGCACAAAACATACTCAACCCCTGCCAATTTGGATTTAGGAAAAATAAAAGCACTAATGATGCAATCATAAAAATGCTAGATCTGCTTTACACAGCATTGGAAAATAAGGAATATCCACTAGGAATTTTTATTGGCCTAAGAAAAGCTTTTGACACAGTAGACCACGACATCCTACTCCACAAACTTGATCATTACGGTATAAGAGGCCATGCGCTTGTTATTTCAAATCTTACCTTACTAATAGGTATCAGTAAGTTACCGTTAAAGACACAGCATCAACAACACGGCCACTTGATACTGGAGTTCCGCAGGGAAGTGTCCTTGGTCCCCTGCTCTTCCTCATATACATAAATGATCTTCCAAACGTATCCCAACACCTGAAACCCATACTCTTTGCTGACGACACGACTTATGTCATCTCTCACCCTAATCTTGCCACCCTCAACACCATTGTTAACGAGGAGCTGATCAAAATATCGACTTGGATGACAGCCAATAAACTTACGCTTAACACTGACAAAACCTACTATATTATGTTTGATAGCAGAGCAGGAGATGCACAAATTAACATTAAGATCGACAACACTCTAATTACCAGACATAATGAGGGCAAATTCCTAGGCCTATACCTTGACAACAACCTGAATTTCAGCACCCATATCCAACACATAACCAAAAAAGTATCCAAAACAGTTGGGATCCTCTCCAAGATACGATACTACGTGCTGCAATATGCCCTTCTCACACTATACCACTCACTTATTTATCCATACCTCACCTATGCTATTTGTGCTTGGGGATCAACTGCAGCAACACACCTAAAGCCAATAATAACCCAACAAAAAGCTGCAGTAAGAATAATCACTAAATCCCATCCCTGGCAACACCCCCCCCCACTCTTCATAGATCTAAACTTACTCCCTGTTCAGTACATCCACACTTACTACTGTGCAATCTACATCTACAGGACCTTAAATTCCAATATCAACCTTGACCTAAAACGCTTTCTTGATAGTTGTGACAGAACCCACAGGCATAACACCAGACACAAACATCTCTACAACATTCCCCATGTCCGACTAAACCTTTACACAAATTCAATGTATGTCAAAGGCCCTAAAATCTGGAACACCCTACCTGAGAACTCTAGAACTGCAGACACATTCATCACCTTCAAAACTACCATTAGAAAACATCTTATCTCCCTGATAACCCCCATCAACTAACTACACGAATACCACCTGGTGGTTCACACTTACACTCACTCACCCATTTGACCATAAACAGAAATATTAATCTCAATCTTAAAATAATGAATCCTATGATACTCCAATACTGAAACTATGTACTGTGCCAAAACAAAAGCATTCACATTGCTAAACTCACAAACTAGTATTTAGTCACTTAGCCATAATACCAACTTACCTCATAATTTGTAATATTTTAAAATAAAGAATTAAACTAAGTCTGCCCGAAATGCCTAGCCATGCTAGGCGTTCTAGTGGTACACTCTGTAATCATTATTTAACTACATGTAAACCACACAACAACCAAATTCTGTAAATTCAACATTGTAATCTTTATAGAGAATAAACTTTGAATTTGAACTGCTGCGACCATTGAATTTGAACTCATACATAGCTTTAAGCAGAGGTATGATAAAGCTCACGGTTCAGGGAGAGTGACCTAGTAGCGACCAGTGAAGAGGCGGGGCCAGGAGCTTGGACTCGACCCCTGCAACCTCAACTAGGTGAGTACACACACGCACGCATACACACACACACACACACACACACACACACACACACACACACACACACACACACACACACACACACACACACACACATACACACACACACACACACACACACACACACACACACACTGGCCATTAATTAAAAAACAATGAAATTTTGATGAGCTGGAGAGGAGACAGAGGAGAAGCGACTACATAATAGGAACACTTCAGTCTGGAGGTCCCAAGGTGGTGATTGCAGTGATGTTTAACCCACCACAGAACAGCAGAAGGCCAAGGCAAGAGTGTGATGAGAGTAACAGAGGGATGGTTGACACACTGGCTGATGTGGCCAGAAGGGCTCATGCGAGCAGGGCGAAGCCCTTCTCCGATCTTCATGACTTTGCACTTGGCGGGATTTAACTCCAGGAGCCATTCGCTGGATCAGGCCTGTAGCCTGTCCAGATCCCTTTGTAGTCGCGCATGGTCCCCCTCCGATTGAATTCTTCTCATTATCTTGACATCGGCTGCAAACAGGCACACGTCTGAGTATATTCCTTCCGTCATGTCATTCACATATACCAGAAACAGCATCGGACCTCGGAATGAACCCGCTCATCACCTCGTTTCATATCATCACTCGCTGAAGACTCAGATGAATCACAGGAATGTTAGGAAGTATTTCTCAATCACAGAGTTGTCAGGAAATGGAATAGTCTGGGAAGTGATGTAGTGGAAGCAGGATCCATACACAGCTTTAAGAAGAGGTATGATGAAGCTCATAGAGCAGAGAGAGTGAGCTAGTAGCGACCAGTGAAGAGGCGAGGCCAGAAGCTGTGACTTGACCCCTGCAACCACAACTAGGTGAGTACACACAAACTCTCTCTCTCTCTATTTATTCTATGTTACTTCAAAATTTTCATTACTGGCTATTTTCCGAGTATTTCAGAAGAATAATATGTAATATTTTTGTACAGGATGCAGAGTGTTCATCATGGGTTGTGGAAGCTCTGTGGTGCAGCTCTTCTCTTTATCTTTGCAATGGTTTTCCTCACAATATTTTTCACTATTGGCACCAGTAAATACCCATTGCAAGTAATAAACTTTTATGATGCAGGTAAGATATTGTTGCTCTCGAACACACACTCTCAGACACACACAAACGTACACACACATACACATATATATTTAAGTAAAAACTGGAAATAAAATATAAATACACACACACATTATGTGTGTATATATATATATATATATATATATATATATATATATATATATATATATATATATATATATATCTATATATATATAAACACGTCGGTCGTGATCCAAAAAACAAAAGAATATCTGTTATCATTTAACACTTTCACTATCACTCACACATAATTATCACTATCTTTGCAGAGGTGCTGAGATGCGACGGTTTAGATGTCCCTCTAAACTGCCAGTATCCCAAACACCTCCTTAAAGTGCAGGCATTGTACTTCCCATTCCCAGGACTCAAGTCTGGCTAACCGGTTTCCCCAAATCCTTTCACAAAATATTACTCTGCTCAGGTCTCCATTCACTCCTGTCAAACACGCTCACGCACACTTGCTGGAAGTCCAAGCCCCTCGCCCACAAAACCTCCTTTACCCCCTCCCTCCAACCTTTTCAAGGATGACCCCTACCCCGCCTTCCTTCCCTTAAAGATTCATATACTCTCCATGCCATTCTACTTTGTTCCATTCTCTCCTTCTTTAGCTCTCAGACTAATACTTTCAGTAACTCCACACCTCCTCCTAATTTCCTCACAACGAATTCTCTGCATAATATTTACACCACACATTGCCCTTAGACACGACATCTCCACTGCCTCCAGCTGCCTCCTCGCTGCAGCATTTACAACACAAGCTTCACACCCATATAAGAGTGTTGGTACCACTATACTTTCATACATTTCCTTCTTTGCCTCCATGGATAACATTATTTTGTCTCCACATATACCTCAAGGCTCCACTCACCTTTTTTCCTTCATCAATTCTATGGTTAACCTCATCCTTCATAAACCTATCCGCTGACAAGTGACCTCCCAAATATCTGAAAATATTCATTTCTTCCATACTCCGTCCCGCCAATGAGATATTCAGTTTTTCTTTATCTAAATCATTTGATACCCTCATCACCTTTCTCTTTTCTATGTTCACTTTCAACTTTCTACCTTTACACACCCTCCCAAACTCGTCCACTAACCTTTGCAACTCTTCTTTAGAATCACTCATAAGCACAGTATCATTAGCAAAAAGTAACTGTGTCAACTCCCATTTTGTATTTGATTCCCCATAATTTAATCCCACCCCCACTACCGAACACCCTAGCATTTACTTCTTTTACTGGGAAGTAATCTTCCTCTCTCCGACATACCTTAACCTAAGCCTCACTATCCTCATAAAAACTCTTTACAACATTTAGTAACTTACTACCTATTCCATACACTTGCAAAATCTGCCACATTCCCCCCTAATCCAGTCTGTCATATGCCTTTTCTACATCCATAAATGCAATGAAAACTTCCCTACTTTTATCTAAATACTGTGCACATACATGCTTCTATGTAAACACTTGATCTACACATCCCCTACCCACTCTAAAGCCTCCTTGCTCATCTGCAGTCCTGCTCTCTCTCATACCTCTAATTCTTTCAACAATAACCCTACTATACACTTTACTTGGTATACTCAGTCAACTTATTCCCAATATTTTTTACAATCTCTTTTGTGCCCCTTCCTTTTTATATAAAGGAACTATACATGCTCTCTGCCAATCCCTATGTACCTTCCCTTCTTTCATACATTTATTAAGCAAAAATACCACCCACTCCAACACTGTATCTCCCCCTGCTGTTAGCATGTTTGTCATGATCCCGTCAGTTCCAGCTGCTTTACCCCCTTTCATTCTACGTAATACCTCACGCACCTCCCCCACACTCACATCCTGCTCTTCTTCACTCCTAAAAGACGTTATATCTCCTTGACCAGTACATGAAGTTACCACATCCCTTTCATCATCAACGTTTGAAACTTCCTCAAAATATTCCCACCATCTTCCCAATACCTCCAGCTCCCCATCTACTAACTCACCTACTCTTTTTAACTGACAAATGCACTCGTTCCCTAAGATTTTTTAACCTGTTTATCTCACTTCAAATTTTTTTTTTCTTATTCTCAGAAAATTTTTCTGACAGTGCGTCTCCCACTCTATCATTTGCACTGCTTTTGCAGTCTCTCACCACTCTTTTCACCTTTCTTATACTTTCCATATACTCTGCCCTTCTTATGTTTCTTCTGCTGTTTAAAAACCTCTCATAAGCTACATTTTTCTCTTTTATAGTACCCTTTCCTGCATCATTCCACCAGTCATTCCTCTTTCCTCCTGCACCCACCCTCCTATAGTCACAAACTACATGGGTTCGAGTCCTTGGCTAGCGCAGTGTTGTTATTGATCAATACCACTCGTTCGTGGTCACAATAATATAAAATACCGTTCGTTGAACTAGTACACCAAACAGGGACTAGAATGAAATTAGCCTAGAGTCATCCACACCATCGTGTGTCCTTGGGTAGGGAGTACAACATCCAGTTCCGCTGGATGCCCTACTCTTAAGGATCGTATGGTTCAGTGGATAAGGGCGTCATGTGTTTTTGCTCATCATGAGGCAGGCCAAAGCAGCATGGGTTCGAATCCTTGGCTAGTGCAGTGTTGTTATTGATATATATATATATATATATATATATATATATATATATATATATATATATATATATATATATATATATATATATATATATATATATATATATATACAAAATATACAGGTTTCGCCTCTGCCTATTCCTTACAAACATGTACCCAACTCTTAGCTGCTCCAGCAATCACGTGGTTCCTACTGAGACAATTAGCCCTCTTTTTCTCTTTAGGGCCTTAACCCAGTGTTTTGACACACTGTAGCCACCCTGGGTACAATGGTTACATCACTTAAAGGTATACATCTTACCTCTGAGGGGGCGCTCAGCCTTCCCAGAAGTAAGAAGGACAAGGAGAATCCTACCAGCTTGAAGCCACCAGCAGAGTGAGGCAGAGAGCAAGACCAAGTTAGGCTACTCCTAGAAGCTCACCCAAAACAACCAAAAGACTGTCGCAATGTACAATTATCTAGCCACCAAAAAAAATGTTTTTCCCATTACCACACCTTATTTTACTTTTACAAAAGAAATACAACTTAATAACTACTTATTTTAATGTGCGTGTGTCTAGAGAGCAGCCTACTATATTGAGAAAAGCAGGCTTAACTCAGCTGACTCTCAGCCCCTAAGAGTAATCTGCCTTATGGCCATTAAAACAGTTGTGCCCGCATCAATTCAATATAATTAGTTATTCCAGAGTAACTGTTACAGATACATAAACACAGGTTGGGTCCCACTTCCATAACATATAGTGCCTGCACTACGAAGGAGAGGTGGTGATATTTGTAGTTTTGAGCTGTAGTATCAGTGCCCCTCTAGCAAGGCACTGATAATGTGAATAATGGTGAAAGATTTTCTTTTATTTTGGGCTACCCTTCCCAGGCTTATTTGATGACAGGATTTACATCTCCTGCATCACACTCATTTGGTGTAATATATTAAAGAGGCTAGTTAGCAAATTTCCATAAAAAAAGTGCGGTGTTCCTAGAATTTGTTTACTTGCATGATAATTATGTTCCCGGTGACTGTGATCATATATAATTTATTTTATACAGATTATCTCTATAACTGTTATTTGCAAGGTTAGCCTTCGTGTTTTCGTATGTGAAAACCAATAGGCTATTGTTGTTAGAAATTGTGTACCTTAGGAATTTGTTTTGAACTTAAATGTTATTTTCATTTTACCGTCTCATTTAACATTTATCCCTTTTTTGTATCTCTGCTTTAATTAATATGAATATTTTGCTCCTCCTTTGATGCGTCTCCTCTCACAAAATAAGTTTTAGTCTTAATTCGTTCACTTAAGATACTATTATTTGATTTAATTTCTCTGGGAAATATTTGTACTTTTTGCAACTCTTAATATTTTAGAAAAACATGTTGGTGGTTTCATTCATTAGTGTTTTAAATCAGTATTATGAAATTAATAATGCAACTGCCTACAGATATTATAAGGAATATATTTGGTGAACGAGTTTTAACTGAGAAGACATACCAAGGGGCGTCCCAGGAGGACCCAGCTTTGATTTCCTACATCCGTCATCTGTTAATATCACCCACAAACAAACCCTACAATCTCAGTAATCCTGGGACACAACATTTCTCCGAGTCTGGTCAGTCGAGATACGCAGATGGAAACATTCTGATGGGCATGGTGAGAATTATCTCAGTTCATTTACTCTCTGTACTGTCTGTATGTATATCACGTATAGTTTTGTCATTCTTCATATTTTGTCCTATATTATCTGTATTTCAGCTGTAAATAAATATATTTACGATGTAGCACGAAGTAAAATGGTTTTATTCAGTAGGTGTGTGATCTAAGAAAGGTATCCCTGTATACCATAACCACCCGCCTCTACCGCTATACACTCAACAGGAATACTGAAGTACCATAATGAAACTGTAAAACAGAAACACTATATAAATTAGTTTTTTGTAGTCATGTTTATATGCATGTACGTACGTATTCATGTACGTATGTACATGGCAAGTAAGACACAAAGGAAACATGTTTCATAGTCTAAAACAATGTAAAGAACAAGCGATGGTGTGGAGACTTATATACTGTCGGCAGGTGAGGTGTGTCTAAAGTCTTCTTACAGTCCGTGAGTATGAAGTCTACTCATCCCTCTCATGTCTTACATCTTTCACATTTTTTTAAAACTCCAGTAGATTTGTGACACAGGATTTCCCTTCTCTGCAGTGCTGATTATCGTGTATAAGCTCATTTCTTTCTAGGTTCTCCACCATTCTTCTCATGTGCATCTCCACGACTTTGCATACTATATGTATCAGTGATACTAGTCTGTAGTTTAAAGCAGCCTATTTGCTTCCTCTCTTAAAATACTGGGATTATGTTTGCTGTCGTCCACTCCTTAGGCAGTTGCCCTGTTTCCATACATGTGTTGATGATTGTTGTTAGTGGTACACACAGTGCCTCTGCTCCCCCTCTCAGAACCCATGGAGAGATGTCCGGTCCTTTGAGATATTTAATACGCTGTGCAGCCTCTTCACTTCCACCTCTGTTTTGTGTAGTGTGTCCTGTATTTGTTGGTATACCCTACCATTCCGGTTTACTGGAGCTCTTCCTGTCCCCACTGAAAACACTTCCTTAAATCTCGTATTGAGCACCTCACACACTCTTTGTTAGTTTCTTGTAATCTCCCCTCCTTCCTTTCTCAGCCTGAGTGCTTAAACCATGACTGTTGTTTTCCTTTTGATGTGGCTGTACAACAGCTTTAGGTCAGATTTCTCTTCCAGTGCTATGTCATTCTTGTATTGCTGCTGGGGATCCCTCCTTGTCTCCTTATTTTACTGGGTTCTTTGTCTTCTATAATTTTTTCATTCTCTAGCACACTTAGTTTAGGCCTTTCTACTCTTTTGGTGAGCCATGGGCTCATTCTGGTATTCCCATTGATTTGTTCCCCTTTGGTATGAACCTCTCCTCTGTCTCCTTGTATTTTGTGGTCACATATTCCATCATTTCATTTACTGTTTCTCCCACCAGATCTTTTTCACACTGTAGCTCTTGCAGAAAATTCCTCATGCCTGTGTAGTCCCCTCTTTTATAGTTTGATTTTTCCTGTCATACTCCTGCTGCTTCCCTCTCCACTTTTAGCTCTACAATGTCTTTGAAGTTCAGGACCACGTGATCACTAGCTCCAAGGGGCCTTTCATATGTGATGTCCCCAGTGTCGGCACTACTCAAGGTGAATATGAGGTCCAGCCTTGCAGAATCATCCTCTCATCTCCTGATAGTGTCCCTGTTCTAACATGTTTATGCTTTAGGTTTTGCAGTACAACCTCCATCATCTTAGCCCCTCCACGTTTCTGGTTGCCCATTTGGCTAGAGGTTTTCCCAGTGAATCTCCTAGTGATTGAAATCACCCACAAGTAGTGACTTTGCCCTGCCCATGTGGGCCCTTATGGCAACCTCAGCTAGTGTATCAACATTTGCTCTGTTGCTCTCATCGTACTCATTTTTTGGCCTCCTGCTATTCAGCAGTGGGTTGTACATGACTGCAATCACCAACTTGAACCCCTCTCCCCCCGAGTCTGAAGTGTTTCTACTATGTTGTCACTTCCTTCCCTTCTGTCCACTGCTTCCAACACTTCAAATCAACACTGGTTTTTGGTGAGCAATGCAGCCCTAATATCCATTTGGGAAGATTGCATCTGTTATCATTCCATTGAGCTTGGTTTCTGTGAGAGCTATGATGTCTTGGGTTGCTTCCATGATTCATGCCAGTCCTCACCTTATTCGTTTTTCTTTCTGCGTTCGTGTACCATACCTTCACTTCGTTTACCAGAATTGTATTCTGGAGGGACTGATTACCTCAAAGTCCTCCTCGCCTTCCACATTTTTTTCTGCATTGAACTGAAGTAACCACTGGCTGGCAAAACGTTTCCAGAACAGAGATACCCAAATATTGAGCAAGTGACCCATGTCTGTGAGGTTAGCAGCATATGCCCCCCGAACCTGTACTCAATCTTTGCACTTCCCCAAACTTTATAACTTTGCACTTGTTGGGGTTAAACTCTTAGAGCCATGTATCTGAGCAGACTTTCAGCCTGTCCAGATTCGTTTATAGCCTTTCCTTGTCCGCCTCTGCTTTCATTATTTTCATTAATTTCACGTCACCTGCTAACAAGGATACCGTGGACTCTTCTTTTCTGCATGTAATTCACTTACACGAGAAATGGCTCTGGCCTAGTACTTGTCACATATAACCATTCCGACACCTCTTCACGGACGGCCATTCGTTGTTTCCTTCCCATCACATGTGCCATGATACATTGTAGTGCTTTCCCTGTTATTCCTGCCTGCTCCTCTAGCTTTTAAACTATTCTTTTATTCGGTAGTGTGTAAAAAGCCTTCTTCTAACCTCCCTTGCTTCTGTTACCTTGTCGTAGAACTCCAGTAGGTTTGTGAGAGGATTTGCTATTCCAAAGTTATTTAAGAGACAACACCGTTCTAAGTGCTTTCGTGATTATATTCTTCATAATTTTAAATAATATGCATGTCAGTGATACGGGTCTTTAGTTTAACACTATATGTTTGTCTCTTTTCTTAAAAATTGGGACTACATTTGCTCTCTCCCACACGTCCGGCATTTGATGAGTCGCGCATCATTACCAAGGAGGAAGAAATCCATACACGCAGGATCTTAGTATCATCACTTATGTGCATATCTAAAAATTTCAGCCAGAACACTGGCTTCTACATCGTAACTTAACCTCTTGTCAGGAATCTTCTTCAACGCTCTTTTACATATCAGTAGGCCATAAATGTATGGAGTTGTCATTGAGAACTCCATACAATCCGTATTGGCAGAGATACTTATAGCCAAGCCTTAGTACAGCAGTCACAACATATTGCAATCTACTGACTTTGTTACTTTCTCTATAGATATATTTAACCTGAGACATTTCATTATGATCGATAATGGATCTGCTAGTTGCTGTCTGTATTGTTATACTTTGTTCAAGCTCGTTTGCTAGTTTTTCACTGATGCTAAAAGGGGTTCTTTTAAAAAACACAAAATTATACTCAGCATTCTATTTATTTAATGCTTATTCGGTAATTCATCAACTTTGTCATGCTCCTTGAGTCCTGTTTGACAGGGGATTCACAGAAATTTGACTGCAATCCAATTCTCAGTTTGTGAATATCTGTGCCTAGCTTCACACACGTGCTACATTCAAGTCTCAGGCTATTATAATACCATCAGCCCGGTTTACAATAACATCACTACCCGCCCTCCTGCTGTCAGAGTTAAGGAAGCCATCAGCGTAGACAGTCTGTGTGATATTCTTTGTCCTGATGTCTTGTATGTGTTCCAGAGAACTCATTTTAGAATGTGATCGAAGTTAAGGATTGTGTATGATAAGTTTCTTGGGGAAGTTAGCGGTCACAGAGATATCGATAGCTGTTATCTGTCAAGGAGGCACTGAAAGCTGTTTTTTCCTAGCATGATGAAGCTAATTTAGTCCATACATTTTTATATATTTGACATTAATATGAATGTAGCTTCACTCACTTGTCCCATGAATTATATGTTCTAGCTGTAATTTATAAAAGACATTGTTTTGATCACCAAGCAGCAGCTTCAGACCTGGCACGACTTCGATTTCATGTGTTCTTTCAGCAACACTAGGTATACTTAATTCTCTCATCATATTTAGTATCTTGGTAGTTATGGGACAGCGCCGAATAATTCCCAGGGCTTTATTTTCTCGAGTGTATAAATATTACCGACAATATGTTCAGTAAAAGAACACATATGCAACTAATGTGACATTTTATTGTGGCAACGTTTCGCTCTCCAGGACCTTTATCAAGTTTGAAGAACAGGATGAGAATGAGGTAATCAGTCCCTCAACCTTGAGTCGATGTGGTCAGTCCATCAATCTTGAACAGAATACAGCATAAGTGCGGAGAAGTATCTTATATACCGTAGGCAGGAGAGGTGCAGCAGTCGTAGGTGATGTCACATCTGTCCAATGTGGAATTCTTCACTTGCCTAACCCTTGGGCACGACCTACTTCCACATTGAACAAATGTAACACCACCTACGTCTACTGCACCTCTCCTGCCTACGGTTTATAAGCTGCTTCTCCGCACATATGCCGTATTCTATTCAAGATTAAGATAAAATTTCGTTCGGATTTTTAACCCCGGAGGGTTAGCCACCCAGGATAACCCAAGAAAGTCAGTGCGTCATCGAGGACTGTCTAACTTATTTCCATTGGGGTCCTTAATCTTGTCCCCCAGGATGCGACCCACACCAGTCGACTAACACCCAGGTACCTATTTGCTGCTAGGTGAACAGGACAACAGGTGTAAGGAAACGTGTCGAAATGTTTCCACCCGCCGGGAATCGAACCCGGGCCCTCCGTGTGTGAAGCGGGAGCTTTAGCCACTAGGCCACCTGACCACATTTTATCAAGTTTGATATAGCTTCTGGAGGGCGAAACGTTGCCACAATAAACTGTCACATTAGACGCATTTTTGTCCTTTTACTTAACATTTTCTCGAGTCCTTCAATGGTTCTTTTGTGTGTCAGAACTAAAACTGGTTCAAAATAACTTGTCAACTATCATTTATATGATAAATGCAATAAGATCACAGTAAACAGGTGATTTTAAAATATGCAAAACAATTTGTAGATGAATGGTTCAGAGAACCGACATGTTGATAAATTAGACACATGTGCAACTCTTGGGTATCTTTATTGAGGAAACGTTTCGCCACACAGTGGCTTCATCAGTCCATACGTAGGAGAAACTTGAAGAACAGGAGGAGAATGAGGTAATCAGTCCCTCAACCTTGAGTCGATGTGTTCAGTCCATCAATCTTGAATAGAATCCTCTTCCTGTTCTTCATGTTTCTCCTACGTATGGACTGATGAAGCCACTGTGTGGCGAAACGTTTCCTCAATAAAGATACCCAAGAGTTGCACATGTCTAATTTATCACCTGACTACAGTATATAACCCACGTCTACGGCCATATACTGTACTGAATATACTGGACTGAATACATCGACTCCAGGCTGAGTGATTTATTACCTCAAACTCCTCCTCTCCTTTTATTTATTTATTTATTTATTTATTTATTTATTTATTTATTTGAACATGATACAGTGAAGTACAAAGGAATACAGTTATTACAGTGCAACATGCCAAAGCCCCTTGTATGCAAAGCATTATGGGCAGGCTTAAAATTAACTTAAGATTAACTAAGCAATGATATATTCAGTGGTAAAAACATTATTGTAAACAGATAACAATTTAGCACAAATGAGTATTACAAAGACTGTGTTGCTGAGCATTCAGTAGAATGGAGTATTCTGTTAGGTAATGTAATTAAAAAATAAAGTTTGATTGGGTCACAGGTTAGACATTTATGAGATACAATAATGAGAAACATTTACGAGATACAATTTATGAGATACAATTATTCAGTATTTATTTAGTTGTGGGTGAGTAAGTGATTTTTGAGAAGAGACTTGAATTTATAAACAGTGTTTCTTTTATATTCACAGGTAATGAATTCCAGATTTTAGGGTCTTTTATGTGCATTGAGTTTTTGCATAGCGTGAGATGGACACGAGGAACATCAAAGAGTGATCTGTGTCTTGTGTTATGGTCATGTGTTCTTTTGAGGTTGGTAAGGAGATGTTTGAGGGGAGGGTTTATGTCAGAGTTAAGTGTTCTATGAATGTAGTAGGTGCAGTACTGGACTGATGAAGCCACTGTGGGGCGAAACGTTTCCTGAATAAAGATTCACATATGTTGCATAAGTGTCTCAATCTTTATAAGAACAGAAGAAAGAAGGAACACTGCAGCAGGCCTATTGGCCCATGCGAGGCAGGTCCAATTCTCTCACCGGCTTAAGCCAGTGCCTTAACCTAGACAGGTCAGTCACATTCACTTAAGGAAGGAGCACGGCATCTGACCTAGTAGCACAAGCTAGTCAGGTTGTACAAGAATGGTATACAATACCGATAAGATGAAATTAAGACACATGTGCAACATCTGGGTATCTTTATTGTAGACGTTTCGCCATCCAGTGGCTTTATCAATACAAATTCCAGGACATAATTTGAAGACAGTAGAACTATATACAGAAGATGAGGTAATCAGTCCCTCAGCCTTGGAGTTGGTGCGAAGAGCACCGTGGTCGTGGAAATTCTGAAGCAGAGGCAAGGAGCCTGGCGCTTATATACTAACGTCAGGTGGAAAGGGGACGTGTAGCAGACGAGGGCATAGTCACTGGTAGGCGGGATTCCCCAGTGGAAGTAGGTCCTACCCAAAGAGATGGGTTAGTTGTAGTAGTAGTTGTCGTAGTCGTGAAGGTTATGTACATGTCCTCAGAATCAAGATTCCATGATGTTGCAGTGTCTGACAAGTTGTACAAGTATGGGATCTTGATTCTTAGGACATGTACATAACTGGGTTCTTTATGGCTACGACCCTTCTACTACTACTACAACCCATCTCTTTGAGTAGGACCTACTTCCACTGGGAACTCTTGCCTACCAGTGACTACTACACGTCCCTTCTCCACCTGACGTTAGTATATAAGCGCCAGGCTCCTTGCCCCTGCTTCAGAAACTCCACGACTATGGTGCTCTTCGCACCAACTCCAAGGCTGAGGGACTTGTATATAGTTCTACTGTCTTCAAATTATGTCCTGGAATTTGTATTGATAAAGCCACTGGATGGCAAAACGTCTACATGGTTTGCCTGCCCCCTCCCCTCTCATCTGCGACTGCTTGACAGAGTAGAGAACAGAGCAAGACGTCTCATCTCTCGCCTGGACTCATCCTGGATAGATCTGTCATTTCAGCACAGCCTTCAACACAGGAGGGATGTGAGTGGCCTTACTGTTATGTACAAGGCCAATATTGTCAAAGTACCACACTTGGATCCACTTCGAGGAAAGCGTGAAGCAAGCTTCTATACCACAAGACGGGCAGAAAGCAGCAACTTCACTCTGGCTGTATCCTTCTCCAGAACGTCACTTCATCTGAGATCATTTTTCCCCAGGATGACTCGAGTATGGAACACATTCGTACAGCATAATGATGTCAACGAGATAAAGTCAGTTGATCAAATGAAAATGCTGGCCCACAGATGGCTCCAACTTCATCCTGTTCCCTACTTGTATGTCTCATAACAATAAAAATGCTTTCAAATGAGCTGATGTAGGTAACAGCTCTTAGCTTGCTAATAAAGTTAGGAATCCTTAACCTGTAAATAACTTGGTAATAAAGCTTAGGATCCTTAACCTAACCTTGTCAAAACCTGCTTAAAAAAAGAGAGAAAGTGAGAGAAAGAGAGAGAGAGAGAGAGAGAGAGAGAGAGAGAGAGAGAGAGAGAGAGAGAGAGAGAGAGAGAGAGAGAGAGAGAGAGAGAGAGAGAGAGAGAGAGAGAGAGAGAGAGAGAGAGAGAGAAAGAGTGCTGTGTTAATTCGGTATTTCGTTAAAGAGATAGAAATGATTCGTCTTAGGAGAAATATGCTTTTGGATAAAAAGAAACGTTACTTCTGCTTTTCAGAAATATGGATTCTTCGTCGAGGCAGGAGCTGTGGACGGAGAGTTCCACAGCAACACACTGTTCTTGGAGAGAAACCGCGGCTGGACGGGACTCCTCATAGAACCAAACCCCAAGACCTTCCACCAACTTTTGTTTAAAGAAAGGAAAGCTTTCTCAATAAACGCTGCACTTGCCGTCAAAAACTATTCCGCTGAAATTACTTTCACGTAAGAGGTTTTATCTTGTCTCAGTGAAACACCAAACACCTGATTTTTTTAATTTATGTAGACTCTTTCTCTCTCCTTTTTCTTCTTTTTAACCTTCTTCTTCTTCTTCTTTCAAAACAAATTATACTGTAAGGAGTGAGAATACGTATGTACGTTATGTACAATTAATACATATGCATGTGCAGTCACCTATTTATAGCTACTGACATTAATTTCTTGCTCTTTTCCTTGTCTCATACGTAGGTTCAAGTTTTCTTGACCCCTTAATCAACCTATTCCTAAATGCAATTAATCTTCCCATCAACTCTTTTCACCCAGTTCCTTTCGTTTCCTGATCTCCCATATGCAGAAGAAATATTTCTTAACATCCATATGGGTCTTCTGAGTATTTAGCTCATTAATATTTAGCTATTAATATTTAACCTAATGAAATGTATGTCTTTTACAGACCGAGTGGAGATAAAGGAATTTCTGGACACATTACAAACTACAACAACATTGGTATAAAAATGAAAGCATTGCCACTGTATTCTATCCTGAAGGCAATGAATGCCACGTTTGTTGACTTCTTTTCTCTCGCCATTGAAGGTTTTGAGATGAAGGTGAGATTATTCCTAGCACACTTGTTACTGAGATGAAGCTGAGACTATCTTAGCACTCGTGGTATTTATATGAAGGTGGCCTTATCCTAGCACTCATGGTATTAAACCATACCCCGGCCGGGATTGAACCCGCGGTCAGAGAGTCTCAAAACTCCAGCCCGTCGCGTTAGCAATCGTGTCATTACGATTTCGTGAGTCACTCATGGTATTGCCATGAAGCTGAGACTATTTGTAGAATTGGTAATGTTGAAGGAGAGACTATTCTTAGCATTAGTGGTGTTCTAGAAGAGACTATCCCTAGTATTAGTAGCTTTCTAGTAGAAACTATCCCTAGCATTAGTGGCGTTCTAGGAGAGACTATCCCTAGTATTAGTGGTGTTCTAGGAGAGACTATCCCTAGCAGTAGTGGTGTTCTAGTAGACTATCCCTAGTATCAGTAGTGTTCTAGGAGAGACTATCCCTAGCACTAGAGGAACTGAGATGAGGGTGAGACTGTCCCAAGTATTGACTGTGATTCTATCTTTATCATTAATTGTGTTTGTTGAATTTAAGATTATCATTTTCGTATAGGACTGTGTTATTAAAGAAAGATATCTGTAGCAATGAACAGTGAGACTAACCAAGGAAAGGGTGGGGTTTGAACTCATTGAGAGCGACTCGTAAAACTCCACGCCAGTGCGTTAGCCACTGGGCCAGCTGCCTATAATAAGATTCATCCAACTAGGTATATTATTATAATCAAAAAAAGCGCTAAACCGAGAAAGGTCATGCAGTACTGCGGGGCAGAAAATAGTGCCGGGGCTATAAACAGCTGGGTAGAGAGGGGATCAGAGATGAGGGAAGAAAAGGGCTGGAAGGGACGCTAGGGGCTATGTGTCAAAGTTCGTATAGTAAAGTAGTTGCTAACAAAAAGTCAAAATGTGATCGTAAGTCAAAAGTAGGGCAGTCTGCAAGAAGGGAAGATACGGTAAGAGTGGTAGTGCGGCGACATCGGTGGAAGCAAATCCTGCGAGCTCGATGGTAAACCGGATAGTCCACAAGAAAGTGAAGAACCGAAATAGGGACCCGACAAACCTCAGAGAGAACAGGGTCTTGTTCCATGAGATACCCATGCGTAAGGCGAGTGTGGCCGATGCGGAGATGGGAAAGCGCAGTCTCCCGAGTACGACAATGGTGGTAAGAAGATGGCCACAAACCCAAAAGTGGTTTAATAGAGTGTGATAAATTATGGTGCATGTCCGGCCACCGTTATGACCAATGGCCGCGAAGATGGGCAGAGATAACGGTAAAATAATCCCTGAACGGAATGCCTCTATAGAAAACCGAAGCAGCAGCATTTGCCTGTTCATTGCCCAGCATATCAACGTGTCCAGGGACCCAACAGAAAACAACGTCTTTGTTTTTGCTAGCCACACGGAGCAACCATAGTTGAATACGAAGGACCAATGGATGAGGGAAATCAAATTGTTTAATGGCCTGTAAAGCACTGTGGGAATTTGAAATGATCACAAACGCCGTTGGAGACATATATGTAATACAGAGAAGCGCTATGAGGATGGGATACAACTCAGCAGTAAAAATACTAGCTGAGTATAATAAATGACCCCGGATAACATCGTCAGGAAACACCGCTGTGAACCCAACACCGTCAGAAGATTTAAAACCAAGTATAAACAGTGACGGCACGAGCATGAGACCGGAAGTGATCAAGAAGAAGAGAGCGAGAAGTAGCCGTAGTTTTGAAGGCTTTAGCGCATGGCAGTTGGGGAGAGCAGACACGAAGCGTTGAAACCTCTCAAGGGGGAAGGGAAAAGGCAGACGATACATGAACATACAAGGGAGGAAACTGGAGAGAAGACCAGAGTGAAGACGAAGAGAAAACGAACGGAGGAAGCAGGGGCACCAGTCAAATAACGAAGGTCATGAGAGCAGACAAAGTAACGAAAGCAATGAGCATCACGACGTTTGGCTAAGGAAGGAACATTTGCCTCAGCATAGAGGCTTTCAGCAGGGGATGAACGAAAGGCGCCAAGACATAAACGTAGATCTTGAAACATAACCAGCCCTACGACTGACCCTAGCGAAACCCAACTCGACGCATGGAGCCAATTTGATACCTAGCCACGTACTATCACTCGTTGTTTCCTTCCTGTCAGGTATTCACTGACCTATTCCAGTGCTTTTCCTGCAATTCCTCCTGCTCCTGTAGCTTTTGTACCAATCTCTTGAGGAGAACTATGTCGATAGCCTTCTTACAATCCAAGGAAATCCATTCTACCCATCCTTATCTCTTCTGTATTACATCTGTTACCTTATCATAGAACTCCAGTAGGTTTGTGACAGGATTTCCCATGCCTGAAACTGTGCTGGTTATTCTTTTCAAGATGTACCATCAGTCTTCTCCAGATGGCTTTACATACCATATATGTCGGTGACACTTCTCTGTAATTTAATGTCGCCTGTCTGTCCTCTTTCTTAAAAATCAGCACTACGTTTGCTGTCATTCACACCATAGGCAGCCACCCAGTTACGATACATGCATTGAAAATTGTTGAAAGTGGCACACAATGACCCTGTTCCCTCTTAGGGCCCACGGAGAGGTATTATCTGGGCCCACCACCTTCGAGGCAACTAGTTCACATACCACTTTCTTCACCTGCTCCTTGGTTGTGTGTAGTGTGTCCAGTACATTTTGGTGTACTCTACAGTTTGCTTCAAGTCTTTCTGTCTGCACCGAGATTACCTCCGTAAAGCTCTCTTATATTTCCTGGTCATTTTGTGTGAGTTCCTCACCTTCCCTCAGCCAGATTTCCTGGTGATTGACTGTTGTTTTCCTCCTGATGTGGCTGTGTAACAGATTTAGGTCAGATTTGGCTTTCGATGTTATGTCATTCTCATTCTGCCACTGAACTTCCCTCCTTATCCATTCATATTCTTGTCTGTCCTTTCGGCTCAGCTCCTTATTTTCCTTGGTCCTTTCTCTTCTATACTTTTTCCATTCTCTAGCACACTTAGTTTTGACATCTCTACAATTTTAGGTGAACCTAGGGCTCCTTCCGTTCTTCCCTCTATTTCTGTTGCCCTTGGGTATGAACCTTTCCTCTGCTTCCTTACATTTTGTAGTCATGTATTCATTCATTTCATTTACTGTTTTCTCACCAGTTCTTTTTCCCACTGTGCCTTATGCAGGAAATTCCTCATGCCTGTGTAGTCTTCTATTTTGTAGTTTGGCTTCTCCCATCCTACTCGTGCTGCTTCGCTCTCCACTTTTAACTCTTCACTGTATTCGAAGCTCGGGACTACGTGATCACTAGTTTCATGGTGCTTTTTATATTTCATGTCCACAATGTCTGAACTACTCTAGGTGAATATAAGGCCCAACGTTGCTGATTCATCTTCTCCTCTCTCTCTCTCTCTCTGGTAGTGTCCATAACTTGTTGCTTGAGGTTTCCCACCACCACCTCCATCATCTTATCTTTCCCCAAGGGGCTATTGGTTTTCCCAGTCTGTCTCCTTGTTATTCAAATCTCCCAAAACTAGTAACTTTGCCCTGTCCATATAAGCCCTTCTGGCCACCTCAGCCATAGTGTTCACCATTTCTCTGTTGCTCTCATGATACTCTTGTTTTAGTCTGAAGTGTTCTTACTGTGTAGTCCCTTGCTACCCTTCTGTCCATTCCTTTCATCTCCTCGAATCCCCATTTGTTTTTGATAAACAGTGCCACTTCTCCCCCTCTGTTCCCTCAATCTTTCTTCAGGATCTGCTACCAGGATGGAAAGATTGCATCTTTTATCATCACTGTAAGCTTGTTGTGAGCGCTATGATGTCTGGGGGATGCCTCCATGAGTCTTTTGTGCCGCTCATCACATTTATTTGCTATTCCGTCTGTGTTGGTGTACTACACCTTAAGGGTTCTTTCCAATAATGTGTTCTGGGGGTTTGTGAGGGCTGGGGAAGCGGGAGACCTGGCAGAATATTGTGGGAGGCTAATGCGAAGGTGGAGTTTGTGTTGGAGAGTGGCTGTGGATTTGAAGCGTTGGTTATTTTGGGTTAATTTGTTTGGTTGCAGTGAAGATGAATGGGTGGAGGGTGTTCTGTGGGTGGTTTTGAGGGAGGTTGTGTTTGCTGGTTCTCCTGAGTCTGGATTCTTGTGCTCATCTCTGTCCTTGACTCTCTTTCTTGCTCCTTATGTCTTTGTATTCTCTGTTTCATTCTTCTCGTGTTTTGTTGTGGTCGAGGTACACCCTCTGGTAATATGATGAGCACCTGACATGATTTCTACTGAAGGATCCTGTTTTGCACTTTTTCTGCTGCGGCTCCAGAGAAAACAAGGAAATGTAAAATAAACAGCTTTTTTTTTGTTAGACATAAAGAGAAACGATCAGACCAAAGAAAGAGGCAAAATGGGAAAATGCTGCAGAGAGGCTCAATAGTGCGACATACCAAGCCAGGCATCCGCCCATCAGGGTCGAATATACAGTCAAATGCACACTCAACACTGGAGAAACCAGAGGTATTATACCAGGGGCTATACCAGGTAGTACATCATCAGTGGTTCTAACTAAACACACAGTAAATCAAAACATCCCAAATGGTAAATCCTGCTTCCTCCTTGTAAATATTCAGGGTTTGAAATCAAATAAAAACGACAAAGTTAATTAAGTCAGTGGGCTCCTTTCAGAAGCGAATGTCATGTCTGGAACATTTACAGAAGCATATACAAGGGATGTGTTACATGGAGAGATATAGATAGAAAACTATAACACGTATTGATGTGACAGAATTAATAAGTCACTGGGAGGAGTAGGAAAGATACTTTCTGTTGCACCGAACTGCTGAATTATACGGATGATACAATAGAAATTCTATGTATTAAAGTTGAAAATAAGAGACATCAAGTGTCGTATGGAAACATGTCCCTAATTCGAACCCCGGATCTCAGTGTGTGAGCTGAGTGCACTAGTGATCGAGCTACAGGACACCGTAGCAAATGCGGAAACGTTTTTCACTTCAGCGGATGGCCGCACAGACTGACATTAGTACCAAGCCCATAGATTTCGAAAAAGAAATTGAAATCATGGCCACTTACTCAGCACCTGGACCAGATTCATGGAATGACATATATATAAAAGAGTGCCAATTACCACTAGCAAGAGCCCTCAGTATTCTCTGGAGAAAGAGTCTTGACCTAGGTGAAATACCATACACTTTAAAGAGTGCAAACATAGCTCCTTAGCACAAAGGAGGTAGTAGAGCAATATCTAAAAATTAAACCAGTAACACCAACCTCCCACATCATAAAAATACTCGACAGAGTGATGAGACGGCAGTTTTCAAATTTCATGGAACAGCACTATCTGCATAGCCCAAACCAGCATTTCGAGCAGGACGATCATGTTTGTCACAGCTGCTAAACTACTATGACAGAATTACGGAAGCTTTGGAAGACAACCAAAATGCAGATGCCATAAACCTCATACATTGCAAAGGCATTTGACAAATGTGATCATGGGGTAATTTCACACAAAATGAGGGCCATAGGCATTACAGGGAAGGTAGGAAGATGGATTTTCGGATTCCTAACAGACAGAGCACGAAAAAGTAGAAGTAAACAGAGTATAATCCAGCACCAGGGCACTGTTCTGGCACCTCTCTTGTTTCTCATCCTCACAGAAGATATAGATACAAACACCCGTCACAACTTTGTATCATTATTTGCAGATGACACTAAAATAAGCATGAAAGTCACTTCGGTAGAAGACACAGAAAAATTACAGGAGGATATAGCAGTGTTTTCCAGTGCGCAGTGGAGAACAACATGACGTTCAGTGGTGGTAAGTTCCAGCTGCTTAGGCATGGAAAGAATGATGAACTCAAAAGGAACACTATACAAAACTCAAGAGGGTCACCAAATGGAACCAAAGGAACACGTAAAAAACTTGGGAATAATTATGTCAGCTGACGTTTCTTTCAGAGAACACAATAAGATAAAGATCACGACAGCCAGGAGGATGACAGGGTGGGTATTGAAAACTTTCAAAACAAAGGAAATAATGCAAGTGGTGATACTTCTCAAATTGCTTGTGCTCCCTTATTTGGAATATTTTTCAGTGATGACGGCCCCGTTCAGCGCTGGAGACATATCAGAGTTGGAACAAATACAGAGATCGTTTACAACTCACAGAGAGCCAGTAAAGCTCATTGGAACAGAGGAGAGAGATACAGGATAATACATTCCCGGAAAGTACTCGAGGGCCTGGTCCTAAATCTGCACACTGCCATAACAACATGCTGGAGCAAGATATATGGGAGGAAGTGCAAAATAAACCCAGTGGCCACAATAAGTGAACACTGTATCAACATTCGTGGCCCCAGATTATTCAACATCTTATCAGAAAATATCAGAAACACTGCTGGAACAAGTGTAGAAGCCTTGAAGAGGAAACTAGACAAGTATCTTCACCAGGTGCCAGATCAACCAGGCTGTGATGAATATGTGGGGCAGTGGGCCTCCAGCAGCAACAGCCTGGTTGATTAGGCTAGCACCAGACGAGCCTGGCCCAGGCCCGGGCTTCATGAGTAAAACGACTCTCGAAACTCATCATAGATTAAGATTAAGATTTAAAATCAATTTGACTGGACGGTTTCTTTCCCTTGACTATCCCCCATATTCTTTGAACGTTTGTCAGTTGGGTCTTGTATCCCTCTCCTATCTCTTTCATTATATTTTCAATCTCTTTTTTTCCACCCTCTTTCGTCTTTGTATGTTGTCCCTTCAGCCTCCCGAAGCCCATTAACAAAGACTGACTTCTTCCATTCATCCTCCCATTGCATTTCCGTTCATGTCTCAGGATCCATTTTAAGGATTTCCATTACTGCTTCCTTTACACTTCCTGGATCTCTCAATGGCCTGATAGCGCCTCTGTAGGGGACCTGTCTCCTTCACTTCCTTCAGTCCCCTCTCTGTCTGCTGTCCCTGTACCCTGTGTGTGTGTGTGTGTGTGTGTGTGTGTGTGTGTGTGTGTGTGAGTGTGAGAGAGAGAGAGAGAGAGAGAGAGAGAGAGAGAGAGAGAGAGAGAGAGAGAGAGAGAGAGAGAGAGAGAGAGAGTGTGCATTTTGGTTGAACTATATTTTGAAAAGAGATGAAAGTTGTTACTTATTTTTGTTGTCTGAATTTCTTTTTTTTTTTTTAACCATTGCTGTAGATTCACGTAAAATTTATTTCATATTCACCACAAAGACAAATTTATAATCATATAAGAGCAGAAGAAAGAAGAATTAATTCAAAATGTTTAACGAGAATGTATTCAATAATTCTTGTTCTGGTGACAGGTACTGCGAACACTTCCTTGGGACAAGATCAAGTTTCGTCTCATGTGTGTAAAAATCAACCGTATTCCGGAGGGATCTAAGGCTCTCATCAAGTTCATGAAGAAGCATGGCTACAACTTAATTGGTATCAAAGATACTGATGCCTGGTTCGGCTGGCCAAAACTCTTAAATCAAGCCTAAAAAAAGTACATAAAACTTGTATCACAACCTTGCATCATGTTAGTCAGGCTACAACAAGATTGCTGAATAATGACTGATTATGAGAAAAATTATTTTTATTTAATTTTCCAGCTTATAGAATTATACAATCGGTTTTTTTTGCACTCATATTTGAGTGATTATAATTTATTTATTTATTAAATATTAGCCGGTATTCTCCCGGCCCGGGCCTTTTCCAAGTGGTGGCCCGGCCTTGGCTCCCTCTTTAGGGAGTGTCTGAGACCTAAGTCTCCCATGGGAGGAGGCACAAGTACCTCCTCATCTTTGGGACCAACTGTCCCCAGGCCTAGCCACAAGCTAGGCCTCTCTGGTCTGCCATCCCCGCCCCAAGGGGGCAAATGGGAATGACAGTCTTATGAGCTAAAGGCTCGGGCTCAGGCACCTACCCTACCCTAGAAGGGTTAGGCATGGTGTCGATGAGAACTGCAAGAGCTGTGTCAAAACTGTCAGTGGTGACAATAAGGCAGGAGGAGGTGCATTTACTACTTAAATCGCTTGACCAAGAAAAGGCTGTGGGCCCAGACAAGTTGAGCCCAAGATTGTTGAGAAGATGTGCAGACCAGCTAGCAGCACCTCTAACTCGCATCTTTCAGCACTGCCTAGTACAGTGTAAATGGCCCTCTCTATGGAAAGAGGCAAATGTAGTCCCTGTTCACAAAAAGAAGAGCAGAGCAGAAATCAGCAACTACAGACCAGTGTCACTCCTGCCAATCACTGGTAAGATCCTTGAGACAATAATCTCAAGACAAATGACAGAGTTTTTTGACTACCACTCACTACTTTGTGATCGTCAATATGGCTTCAGGAGAGGTTGTTAAACCTCTCCACTAAGTGGCACCAGTCACTGGATGAATCCAAAGTCAGCTGTGTGGTAGCACTGGACATTGTTGGCGCTTTCGACCGGGTGTGGCACCAGGGCCTCTTAGCAAAACTTCAAACACTGGGAATTGCAGGCTCTACGCTATGTCTCCTCAGTGATTACCTTCATGGTAGATCTCTAAGTGTAGTTCTCAATGGAACGGAATCAGCAAGACATCCTATTGGGGCAAGTGTTCCACAAGGAAGCGTGCTGGGTCCATTGTTATGGAATGTCTACTTCAACGACCTTCTTCATCTCATCCCAGAATCACATGCATATGCAGACGACTGTACACTGACATTCACTTATCCAAGAGAAGAAATGCCAGCTGCTCTAAGCTACATCAATCACCAGCTGAGAGCTATATCAGCTTGGGGAAATAGATGGCAAGTAAAATTTGCACCTGAGAAAACGCAAATGATGATCGTCTCTAGGCACCATGATGGTAATGCTGGTGCAGTAGTAAGGATGAATGGGAGGATGTTGGCACCTGGAGAAGAAGTTATTATCCTTGGGGTGAAATTTGACTCCAAACTAACCATGAAGAACCATGTTGTAAATCTTGCAAACAAGGCAGCCAGGAACTTTACAGCACTTCGCCGTATCTCCCATCTGCTTGACAGTAGGGGTTGCAAGATCCTGTACGAGGCACAAGTACGCTCACACCTTGAGTATGCTCCACTTTCTTGGTTTGCCTGCCCCCCCCTCTCATCTGCGACTGCTTGACAGAGTAGAGAACAGAGCAAGACGTCTCATCTCTCGCCTGGACCCATCCTGGATAGATCTGTCATTTCAGCAGAGCCTTCAACATAGGAGGGATGTGGGTGGCCTTACTGTTATGTACAAGGCCAATATTGTCAAAATACCACACTTGGATCCACTTCGAGGACAGAGTGAAACAAGCTTTTATGCCACAAGACGGGCAGAAAGCAGCAACTTCACTCTGGCTGTACCCTTCTCCAGGACATCACTCCATCTGAGATCATACATACCCAGGATGACTCGAGTATGGAACACATTCATACAGCATATTGATGTCAACGAGATAAAGTCAGTTGATCAAATGAAAATGCTGGCCCACAGATGGCTCCAACTTCATACTGTTCCCTACTTTTATGTCTCATAACAATAAAAATGCTTTCAAATGAGCTGATGTAGGTAACAGCTCTTAGCTTGCCAATAAAGTTAGGAATCCTTAACCTGTAAATAGCTGTCAATAAAGCTAGGGATTCTTAACCTTGTCAAACCCTGGTTAAAAAAAAAAAAAAAAAAAAGAGAGAGAGAGAGAGAGAGAGAGAGATTATTTCCCAGTAAAAGTAGGCCGTAGACAAGGATGTGTGATGTCACCATGGTTGTTCAATATATTTATAGATGGGGTTGTAAGAGAAGTGAATGCTCGGGTGTTGGCAAGAGGTGTGGGGTTAAAAGACAAATAATCTAACACAAAGTAGGAGTTGTCACAGTTGCTTTTTGCTGATGACACTGTACTTTTGGGAGATTCTGAAGAGAAGTTGCAGAGGTTGGTGGATGAGTTTGGTATGGTATGTAAAAGAAGAAAATTAAAAGTGAATATAGGAAAGAGTAAGGTGATGAGGATAGTAAAAAAAAAAAGGTAACGAAAGACTGGATATCAGATTGGAGGGAGGGAGTATGGAGGAGGTGAATGTATTCAGATATTTAGGAGTGGACGTGTCAGCAGATGGGTCTATGAAAGATGAGGTGAATCATAGAACTGATCAAGTGAAAAAGATAAGTGGTGCACTTAAGAGTCTGTGGAGACAAAGAACTTTGTCCAAGGAAGCAAAGAGGGTAATGTGTGAGAGTATAGTTATACCAACGCTCATAAGAGCGTTTGAAGCATGGGTGGTGAATGGTGCAAGAAGAAGGCTGGAGGCAGTGGAGATATAATGTCTGAGGGAAATGTGTGGTGTGAATATAATGAAGAGAATTTGTAGTTTGGAAACTTGGAGGCGGTGCAGGATTACTAAAACTATTATCCAGAGGGCTGAGGAGGTGTTGTTGAGGTGGCTCGGACTTGTATGACTCAAGAAATCGTAATGACACGATTGCAAATAAACCATACCCCCGGCCGGGATTGAACCCGCGGTCATAGAGTCTCAAAACTCCAGCCCGTCGCGTTAGCCACTAGACCAGCTAGCCACAATAAGATTCATCCAACTAGGTATATTTCTACACCATAGGAAAGTTAGCACAGGCACCTCTGTGACCACAAATGCAAGTTTTTACAGACGAATCTCCAGCTGAAGGGACTTGAGCTAGAGTTCGTCACGGCCACGCTAGCTGGAGATTCGTCTGTAAAAACTTGCATTTGTGGTCACAGAGGTGCCTGTGCTAACTTTCCTATGGTGTAGAAATATACCTAGTTGGATGAATCTTATTGTGGCTAGCTGGTCTAGTGGCTAACGCGACGGGCTGGAGTTTTGAGACTCTATGACCGCGGGTTCAATCCCGGCCGGGGGTATGGTTTATTTGCAATCGTGTCATTACGATTTCTTGAGTCAATTGTGGCTAGCTGGTCTAGTGGCTAACGCGACGGGCTGAAGTTTTGAGACTCTATGACCGCGGGTTCAATCCCGGCCGGGGGTATGGTTAGCACGCTATTTACATCAACTTTATTTATTCTTGTTTTCCATTTATACACCTCAGTCATATCCCCCCCCTAATTCTTCGCCTATCTAGAAAGTGCAGATTTATGGCCCTCAGTCTATCCTCATAGGGAAGATTTCTGATACACGGGATCAACTTGTCATCCTCCTCTGAACGTTTTCCAGAGCATTTATATCCATTCTGTAATATGGTGACCAGAAATGTGCAACATTATCTAAATGAGGCCTAACCAAGGATATATAGAGTTGAAGAACAACCTGAGGACTTCTATTATTTATACTTCTTGATATGAAGCCAAGGATTCTGTTTGCTTTTATTGTGAACACTCATGCACTGTTGGCTTGGTTTCAGATTACTGCTAACCAGAACTCCTAAATCCTTTTAGCAATCTGTAATATTAAGATCTGCATTATTTAGTTCACAAGTGGCATGGTTATTTTCTTGTCCAACATTTAGAACTTTGCATTTGTCTGTAATAAACTGCATCTGCCACTTCTATGATCACTGCATCATTCTGTTCAAATCATCCTGGAGAGCTCAAATGTCCTCATTAGAATGAACTAGACGGCCTATTTGGGTATTTTGGTGTCATCATCAAATTTGCTTATGTCGCTTTTTATTCCCTCATCTATGTTATTTATGCAAATTGTGAACAACAAGGGGCCCAACAATGACTCCTGTGGAACACCACTTTGACGTGCCCCCATTCTTATTTCTTCCCATTTATGTAAACTCTCTGCTGCCTATTTGTCAACCATGCCTCTTCCCAGGAAATTTTTTTTCCTATTCCTCGTGCCTTAAGTTTCCTCAATAGCCTCTCGTGTGGAACTCAATCGAAAACCTTACTGAAGTCCATACACACAGTATCATATTTACTATCATGATCTACCTCCTCAAATACCTTAGTGAAAAGTGTTAGTAAATTCGTAAGGCAGGAACGCCCCTTAGTGAAACCATGCCGAGACTCATTAATCAATTTATGCCTTTCAATTATTATTATAATCATGGGGAGCGCTAAACCCGTAGGATTAAACAGCGTCTGTTGAGGGAATGGAAGGTATTCAGGCTCAATTCAGGGACCTGGAGCACAGATCCAATACCTTGGATCAAGAGCCCCTCACCAGCGTAAAAAAAAACTTCCCTTGAGGGACTACGAATTGCCTCGGTAATTATTAATTTCATAAATTTTCCCACTTTGGAGGTAAGGCTTATTGTCTATAGGTCGAAGCTAAGGACCTGTCTCCTGCTTTGTAAGTAGGTAATACATTTACCATTTTCCACTTGTCTGGCACTATGCCAGTCTGAAGTGATATGTTGAAAAGATTAGCCAAAGTTTTGCAAAGTTCCTCTTTACATTCCTTTAACACCCTTGTAAACAGTTCGTCAGGGCCTGGGGATTTGTTAGGTTTTAATTTCTCTATTTGTCTGAGGACCATGTCACTAGTTACCCCACTCATGCGTTGTATATCATCCTGTTCTACATAATTTATTACTTCTGGAATTTCGCTAGTATCTTCCTGAGTAAAAACTGAGAAGTGTTGAAAATTTCACACATATCCTTATCGCTGTCAGTGATCTGACCAGTTACTTTTAAGTGGGCCAATCTTGTCCCTAATCTTACTTCTGTATACCTAAAAGAAACTTTTTGGGTTAGTCTTTGAATCCCTTGCGACCTTAGCCTCATAATCCGTTTTTGCTTTTCTTATTCCTTTCTTTATTTCTCTCTTTAATTGAATATATTGATTTCTTAACTGCCCATCCCCTCTTTTGATACGCCTATATATGCCTCTCTTTTGACCAATGAAATGTTTTAATCTATTGTTCATCCATTTGGGATCATTTTTGTTAGATCTAATTTCCCTTCTCGGAGCAAAAGTTATCTGGGCAGCTCGAACTATGCCCTGAAAAACGTCATATTGGCAACCGAGATCACCTACCTGACCCATAGTCAGGTTATTCCAATTTAGCCCACCCAGGTAACTTTTCAGTCCCATGAAATAGGTGAAACTGGACTGTGAAGTGAGGCGGGAAGGGGAGTGTGCAATAAGGGGTTAACTGAAAGGGGTGTGTGAAGTTAAGGGAAAAGTGAGCAGTGAAGAGGGGTTTGAAGAAGAAAATTTACTAGTAATTCAGTGGTGATTGCTAAAGCAGATACTAGGGTGTACTAGGTGACTGGAAAAGAGAAATAAATATTATTGTATATGGGTAAAAGAGCGAAGAGTGAAAATGGCAGGCATTAGGGGGGTACAGGCTGCCATAATTATGTTTATCTTTCTCCTTCAATTCCATGAAGAAAGAAATCAGTCATGGTGGCTGAAAAAGGTGAATGGAGTAACAGCGCCCTGGACAGTAAAAGCCCAACAGTTGCCATCCTACCAGAAAAGTAAATGTCACTATCGCCGCAAGGTATGGCAACACCGCATACCCAAACAAAAACAGTGGCACACAGCTCTTATTGTAGCGCTCTTAAGTGGTGATATCCAAATTAATCCAGGACCTCAAACTATTGTGCAGAGGCAAAACAGACAGATAAATGAGGGTGATAATGACGGTCTAGTAACTAGGAATGATAACCTTAACTCCATATGTAATGCATACATAGGTCAATGTGAGACAATACAGCCATTATCTCAAACACTACCAAACAGGTGCATACACTGTACTAAAGTACGCATGAAAAACAGAAAAGGCACCTTATGTAAAATGTGCAAGGGGTGGGTGCATGATGGATGTATGTACAATTATAGCAACGGTGCCAAAATTCACTTTGTGTGTAACAAATGCACTTTGGCACAGTTACCCTTTAGCAGTGATGACATTGATTTCCCTAATTTTAATACATATGACCCATTGCCATATATTGATGATTATGATTGTTTTATGAAAACAGGCCTTCACTTTATTCATGTCAACGAAAGATCACTTCTTCCTAAATTGGCAGAGATTAGGATTCTAGCTAACAAAATTAGGGCGGCAGTTATAACCATCTCTGAATCTTGGTTGGATGATACGGTGACTGACGACGAGGTCAAAATAGAAGGTTACAATATAAAACGCTTAGATAGGAACAGAAAGGGTGGTGGAGTATGTGCCTACATTAGAAATGACTTAGCTTACAACCCAAGACCTGATTTAAATAACAATAAACTGGAGATTCTATGGTTTGAAGTGCTGCTTCCCAAGACCAAACCCATCTTAGTGGGAACTAGTTACCGCCCTCCTACCCAGGACCAGTTCTTAGAAGACTTTTCCAGAGTCTTGTCCAGACTTGAAAACAATTGCGAGACAATAATACTGGGAGACTTCAATATCTGTTTTCAGCAGCAAAATAACAGGCTATGCAAAAGGTATAAGCAAATTCTAAGTTTAAATAGTTACACTCAACTAATTAATTTTTTTTATATTTTTATTTAAGGACACAGTATGAACATCAAAATGGTATACAATACCGACAGGTTGTTAGGTAAGACACATATGCAACAGTTAGACAACTTTATTCCGTAAGACACATATGCAACAGTTAGACAACTTTATTCCGAAACGTTTCGCCTACACAGTAGGCTTCTTCAGTCGAATACAGAAAGTAGGCAGGAACAGTAGAGATGTGAAGACGATGTAATCAGTCCATCACCCTTGAAGTCTTAGAATTTCTTCAAGGGTGATGGACTGATTACATCGTCTTCACATCTCTACTGTTCCTGCCTACTTTCTGTATTCGACTGAAGAAGCCTACTGTGTAGGCGAAACGTTTCGGAATAAAGTTGTCTAACTGTTGCATATGTGTCTTACCTAACAACCTGTCGGTATTGTATACCATTTTGATGTTCATCCTGTCAGACACTGCAACACATGGCATCTTGTTACAGAAAACACCTTGGACAAGCTTTTCAAGTGAAAAAGGGTTGGATCTGAGAGGGACTGATAAATTAGACACATGTGCAACTCTTGGGTATCTTTATTGAGGAAACGTTTCGCCACACAGTGGCTTCATCAGTCCATACGTAGGAGAAACTTGAAGAACAGGAGGAGAATGAGGTAATCAGTCCCTCAACCTTGAGTCGATGTGTTCAGTCCATCAATCTTGAATAGAATACGGCATATGAGCGGAGAAGCAGCTTATAAACCGTATGGCAGGAGAGGTGCAGCAGTCATAGGTGGTGTCACATTTGTTCAATGTGGAAGTAGGTCGTGCCCAAGAATTAGGCAAGCGAAGAATTCCTAAGTATTAAGATCCCAAGAAGTTGCAGTGTCTGACAGGTTTGTAGATGAATGGTTCAGAGAACCGACATGTTGATAAATTAGACACATGTGCAACTCTTGGGTATCTTTTTTGCCTAATATTCTTGGGCACGACCTACTTCCACATTGAACAAATGTGACACCACCTATGACTGCTGCACCTCTCCTGCCATACGGTTTATAAGCTGCTTCTCCGCTCATATGCCGTATTCTATTCAAGATTGATGGACTGAACACATCGACTCAAGGTTGAGGGACTGATTACCTCATTCTCCTCCTGTTCTTCAAGTTTCTCCTACGTATGGACTGATGAAGCCACTGTGTGGCGAAACGTTTCCTCAATAAAGATACCCAAGAGTTGCACATGTGTCTAATTTATCAACATGTCCCCCACCCTTCCCCCCAATAACCCAAAAACACCCCTCAACAACACCCTTACATTTTCCAAAAAAGGGCAAAAATACACTACATGGAAGGCATTTTCCACATCACCACAATGCGCACATGAAGCATCACTCACATATCCCATCTGCCTCAACACCTCTTTTGATGCCAATGTTCCCATGAGGAATCTGTAGACCACTTCTCTCACCCTTGCAGGCATTCTTAGCTTTCGAAATTTCTCCCATATTACCCTCCAATCATATGTGGGGAAGACAGCCACCCCTTGCAGTGTCTCCCGATGATATTCAACTCCCACCAGCCTCCCTATTTGCAAACGACGCACATCTCGAACCCTTAACATATACTGCAACATATCCTCACACACCTCCAGGTCCCTCCCACTCCACCAACAACGAAAGTCCCTCATCACCTTCCCCACACGCTGCCCCCTGACCCCCCTCACTGAGGTATCTCACCTTGACGTATATTGCCCTCACCCTGGGCCCCAATGCCAACAAACCCAATCCCCCCTGACACACCCCAGTCATTACTACGTCATGTCCCAACCACGCCCTCCCATAACCCCACATATATACCTTAATGCCCTCCTCTGGATGTCTGTTACATCACAATTCCTCAAGGGATATACTGCTGCCGCCACCCAAACCTTACTGTATACCAACGAATTCACAACCACTGCCCATTGGTGCAATGTAACATCTCTAGCCCGAAGGCCAAGTAGCCTACCCGCCGCCCTGTCCCTAACCGCCTCCGAATTAACTTTTCTACTGTCCTGCCTATCAGCTGTGTACCAAATCCCACAAATCTTGATCTGTTCCACGACATTCCATCCAAATCCCTGACCCAATCTCCTGGCTACCCAAGTGCCCACCTCTAACAACATCGACTTGCTTTTGTTTACCCTCATTCCCGTTATGGCCCCAAACTTCTCGATGACTCTACCCACCCTTGAAAAATCCTCCTTATCCACTAAGTAAGATTGTCGTATCATCAACGTAACCCACAACCCCCCCGTCATTCCCCTCATCCCCCTCCCCACACAACTCTCGGTCTACAAGCTCATAAAATGGGTTCTGTACACAAGCAAATAATAGCTGTGAAAGTGGGCAACCCTGCCGCAAACCCCTCTCCATACGAATCCCAGAACCCAACCGACCGTTCACCTGTACACGCATCTTCGCCCCCGCATACAATGCATCCACCCACCCTACCACCTTGGCACCAAAGCCCAAATCACACAAACTCTCACGCAAAAACACCCTGTCCACACAATCATATGCATTCTCCCAATCCACCCCTAGAACCCCCCCCCTCAACAGCCCTCTAAGAAATCCCTTATGCGCCCGTGTCCATCCCGCGTACTCCTGCCTGGAATCCCAAACTGACCGCCGTGTAAAAGCGATCTGAGAACCGCCTTCATTCTATTCCCTAGAATCTTTGCGAACATTTTATAGTCTGCGCACATTAAGGAAATTGCCCTGGAAGGCACTCAGCGCCTGCGCCCCTTCCTTCTTTGGTACTAATACTACTATGCCTGTACATTGTGACTCACCCATTCTCTGCCCATCTAGCATATTGTTCAAAACCCCAACAAAACAATGCCTCATGCACCCCCCAATGAGCCCTATAAAAATCAATAGGCAAACCGTCAATCCCTGGCGCCTTACCCGTGCACATGCTGAAGACCGCATCTGCCACCTCAGCCTCACTAATATCAGCCTCCAACCCCACCCTATCCTTTTTTCCTATAGCATTATGAACCTCCCTACTGAAAGATGCCTGCCAGGTGCCCCGCCTCCCACACTCACTCCATTTTCTCCTGAACCATTCATCTGCATAAATGCTCATACTCTCAGTGGAGATGAGGACCACACCTTCTGGGTAATCTCCCACCCCCGCACTAGTCACTAACTGCAATAACGTGGTCACTCTCCTACATTCCCTAAACTTATGCAACACATACCCAGTCGGTTTATTCCCCCACAACACATCGTCCAACCCTGAACAAAAATGTACCGCGTCAAAACGTTCATTATGAATCTCCTCAATCCCACCTCGAAGCAGTGCTATATCTTCCCCCTCCCCTCCCCCCCTCCCGTAACATGCCTGCAACTGTCCCTCCAAATAATTCTGCAATCCATATCTCCATCTTGCTTCCTCACGACCCTTGAACCTATAAAAATTCGCAATCCCAGGTTTTGCCTGCAACTCCCACCATTCTAGTAAGCTCCATAGCCCGATCCCTAGCTCCCCAAAACCCATTCCACCACTCCTCAAAACCTGTTTCCCCCCCTTCCCCCTGAGCAGCCGCACATTCAACTTCCAATAGCAGGGGTAAATATGCACGGCACCCTCCCACGACAGATCTACTATCGCTGCCCTATGATCCGAGAAATCCACGTCAAATGTCTGCACCCTCCCTACCTCCAATCCCTGCATGACGTAAATTCTGTCTAGTCTTGCAGCATACCCCCTACGAACGAACGTGTGCTCCACCATATAACCTCCCCTTCCTGCAACATCTACGACACCTACGTCCCTCAACACATCCCTCAGAACAGTTAAAACACAAACTGCCCCCCTCAGTTCAACATCCTGGCCCTGAATTACACAATTCCAATCCTCATCAATAATCGTGATGGCAGGCAATCCTCGCAGATGATATAATAAGTCTTCCCTCACAAAATCCACCTTTACCCATGTATTGCTCAACGCTGGCACATACACTCCTATGAAACATGCCCATCTACCCGCACAACCCTCCCCCCTGCCTCCTACCAACCTGTGACACATAAGGGGGTTGGTCTCCTTTATCTCTATTGCCACCCCTCTTTCAACTGCCGAGCACAACTAATGTACAACTTATACCCATTCAACAACAACTCACTACCAGTCTTATGATTGTGTTCCTGCAAGAAACACACGTCCACCTGGAATCTACGTAAGAACCATACCAACCACACAGTTTTGATCTCTCTTGAGAGACATTTAGAGTGACACACCTGAAAGTTATAAGAACGGCGGCTTCCCTCTATGCCTCTGTGGCTTGCCTACCATACCTTTTCCTGTGCGTCAACCCGACGCCTCACCAGACTTTCCCCTGGCTCCCTCCTCACCTTTTACCCTTTCACTACATAAATCAGGATCCACTAGAACCTTTCGGTCCAGCAACTCCTCATCCTTTGCCCAAGCTTCTTTGCCCGGCCTCTGCCCCGGCGTGAGTACCTCCTCGGCCTCAACAGTGCCAGCCGGCCTTTTCCTAGATCCACTACCCACACACATGTCTTTGTCTGACAAATTCTTCTGATGGACCTCCACCTCCACCACTTGCTCTAAGCGAGTTCCACACAATGTTTGTACCACAGACTGCTGTTCCTCCCTCACATCAGCCTCGGCAGCACTTAAGGCGAAGGTCCCCGACCCGTCCAAAAAACCTCTCAACAAGTCCTCCAGTAAATCTTCCTGAGGAACATCGTTCCTTCCTGATGGAGCCCCCGACGATCCTGTCTGCTCCCCCGAGCCTACCGGGAGTGTAACACAGGTACCGACCGTCGGTACTTCCCGATCAACCTGTTCACTCCAATGACCACTCGTCCCTGCTTCCTCCTCTCCCAACTCCGGCATCAACTCACAAGGCCGCTGCTCCACTGCCAACGTACCAGGAGCCCTGGTAGGCTGCCTCCTAAGACACTAAGGAGCTACATAAACGACAGGTCCTTCTCTGGCTGGCATAGTGCACAAAGACCTGCGTCCTGTAACCCACTAGCATGACGTAGGACGGTATAGGCCTAGCCAACGTCATTTTGAGGGTATAAGAACCCTCAGGTCATCCCTCATATGGCCCATCTTTCCATACTCCCATCGTAGCTGAATGAACTTTACCATAACTGTTGAAGACCTCCTGTATACTATAACGTAGTTGCCTCGAAAGGTACGTTTCTCACCTTCACCCACGTATAGTACCTAGATACGTCGTGCAAGACGACATCAACTGTCGAGTTCACAGTCATCTTCCTCTCCTGGTACTCGTCAACAAGTCTTTCGTAGACGCCGGTATGATTCAGTTTCAGGAATACTCTGGTCATCCCATTCAAGACTACACCATATACTTCATCGTTGGGGACACCATAGATGTCTCTGATGATGGCGGGTAGCAATGTATTCGTCTTTTTGCCACTGAACGTGCCACGTACCAGCTGTATACAAACAGTGTGAGGGAAAAGTTCAATAGAAAGGAGTAGCGAGGGAGTATATAGTAATAGTTTCATTGCCGGCTACTTGTTAAGGCAGGGTAAGTCCAGCTCCCGCTATTCCCCCCCCCCTTTTTCCCCCTCCCCGAAAGTGATAGTTTGATTGCCGGCTGCTTGTTAAGGCAGGGTCAGTCTAGCTCCCACTATCCCTTCCCCTCCCTCTTTCCCCCCCCCCCTGAAAGGTGACGTTTCGGGCTCCGGCCAAACAGTAATCACTCGACTCACAGCTCCCAGCACTACTGTAAGTACATGCCTGCTCATATTCTAGTGGACTTATTGGTTGAAAGCTTCCCTTTTGACCCATAATAAACTTAGTCCTTTAAGTCTTGCTCTGTTAAAAGTCTTAATAATCACCACGTCTTTTAGGTATTGTACTTATCATGGAGAGTTTTTTTTTGTTAAGCAGTGGTTAACCTGTCTCTCTTTCCAGCTTGGAATGACAGAATGGGTCACCTGCCAACCAATGAGTAGAATTGAAGGAGACGGACTAACATCTTGAGACGTCCAATGTTTTATCTACTTGCCTGTGCACATGTATGAAGAATCAGGACATAACCCCTCACCATTGCAGCAGTAAAGAACCTGATTTCCTGTCATCTGGATAGATTATTTACGGCTATAGACTCTGTGAAGAACGAGCCGGTGGGTTGTCACCAACACCTGCGAATTCCCCACATCATCAGCAACGGCTATGATTTCAACAACACGCAGTGTCACCAGCACCAGACACCCAAGTTGTATATATATATTAGCGTTGAATTCAGATATCATTTATATTTTTTCATTTTTCATTTTCTTTAATGTAGGATCAATATTTCATATTTAAGTGTTTTATATTTTATATCTTCTAAATAATAAAGTGTTTATGTTTGTCAGTTTTTATTCTTTTTTTATGCATTAATTTTCCTGAGGAGGAACCAGCCTTAGTAATACTGACTGAAGTTGTTACAGGGCTGAGTAAGCCTTCACAAACAGTGTTGATCTGCTGACCCACTCGATACGCCATTTTGCCTTCCAGTTGCTAAAGGTCACCACCAGAGGGCAGGTGTAGCTACTAGGCGTGCGTCCTCTCTCCCCGGAGGTCGATAGACGAATGTCTCAACTAATTAATACACCAACCCGGATCACACAGTTCTCAGCCACCCTAATTGACCACATACTTTGCAACCGCGCTGAGAACATTAGTCAGTCAGGCGTCATTACCACAGGTCTTAGTGATCATTTCATCATTTACTGCACCAGGAAAATCACTAGGGATAGGATAGGCCTACACAGGACAATAAAAATGAGGTCAACTAGAAACTTCAGTAAAGGAACACTGGTAAATAGGCTACACAATTGTGACTGGACAGTGATAACAAGTTGCACGGACGTAAATGATGCCTGGGAAAAATTCAAAACAATGCTCACTGTTATCCTTGATAATATTGCACCAGTTAAAGAAGTTTGGATTAAACGGAGAACTGAACCCTGGATGACTACTGAGATATTAGATAATATGAAATTCAGAGACCAGCTGCTAAAAAGATTTAAAGCAAACAGACAGGATATTGCTGCATTAAATGAATTCCAAAGGGTGAGGAGTAGAGTGCAGAGACTTATAAAAGGAGCAAAGGCAAAGCACTATTGCTCAAAAATTGAAGAGTATAAGCATAACCCCAGAAAGCTCTGGCAACAACTAAAACAGTTGGGGCTCTGGTGGCCTGGTGGTTAACGCTCTCGCTTCACACGGTGAGGGCCTGGGTTCGATTCCCAGCCAGAGTAGAAACATTGGACGTGTTTCTTTCCACCTGTTGTCTATGTTCCCCATCAGTAAAATGGGTACCTGGGTGTTAGTCGACTGGTGTGGGTCGCATCCTGGGACACTGACCTAGGGAGGCCTGGTCACAGACCGGGCCGCGGGGGCGTTGACCCCCGGAACTCTCTCCAGATAAACTCCAGATAGTATTGACCTCATCGCTATAGGGCCGTGAGGTTGTGCTGCGCACACGCTCCTGGTTGAGAGGCCTTCCTGCGCAGATTGATTTTCACAAGATGGCGCAGAATACAAGAAGGCGTGTCAACACTGTGTGCTTTGATTTAGTGCGGGGTGTAGTTACACCTCAGTCTGCACAGGTGATTCTACGTTTGATTATTTGCGACACATATGGCATTGCTGATCAAGATTTGTATGAAGTATCGCTCAACGGGGCTTACCGGATATTTGTTAAGCTACGATCGACTGCAGTGTATGAACGCCTGGTGGAGCAGTATCAAGATGGCTGTGTGGACGTTAACTCGGCAATACGAGTTCGTCTAATTGATGTGTCGCGACACTACACTTGGGTAAAGGTACGTAACGTGCCTTTCGAAGCTGACGAGGCAGACATACGGAACGTTTTTGAATGTTACGGTACTGTGCATCTGGCAACAGCAGGTACCTGGGTGGATGGGGCGTACGCCGGCTTGCCGGAGGGTACGTTCAATCTGAAGATGATGCTGAGGCATTCCATCCCATCGTTTGTCATCCTGGAAGACTTCCGGACACAAGTGATGGTGTATTATGCAGGGCAGCGCAAGACTTGCAGGCTATGTGGCGCTTATGACCATATGGCAGCCCAGTGTGGGAGGCAGCAGCGACGACAGGATGCAAACAGAGGGACGGAGCGAGGGCCTGACCCGATGGCGGGGCCTGTTAGCGGGACACCTGTAAAGGGCCATAGTTCTTCTTGGAGCGAGGAGGTGGAGAGAGAGTTCCCGACGGTGGGGTCGAGCCCAACAATGCCTGTAGGCTCTATGGTCTCTGCTTTGGTGGAAGGGGAGACCAAGCTGAGTGGAGAGGAATGAGTGAAGGATGTGGCTTCAGAGCAGTTGACGGACAGGTTTTTGGAGACGACGAAGGCCGGGGATGATGTACAGTCGGTGTAAGGACCAAAGGAGAGTGATGACGAGAGGAGAGGCAGTCAGCTGACTGCAGGTGCCGCTTCTACGGGAGTGGTGACCGTGGTCGAGGTGGCGGCGGAGGTACATTGTGAGGCATCCCCCGACCAGAACATGGATGCAGAGAGTGTTCGGCGAAAGAAGGCGGCAATGCACTCTGATTCTGATGATGTCTTGACCCCGGCGCAGAAGCCTGGGAAGAAACCGTGGGCCGACGTGGTGAGTGGAGGCGCCACAGGTGTGTCCGGTCAGGTGTTCGACCGGGGGGGAATAGCACTCACAGTGGAGAGCGTGGTGGGAAGAGTAGGAAGGCTGATAATGTGACTATGAAAGGAGTTCCAGGGCAGCATGTAAAACCCTTCAAGAAGGTTTCAGGTGTAGGACAGTGAATGTAAATGGGATGTGTGCGAATGTGAAGCGTTTGTGGCACCAGGGGTTTTTGAGGCGTTATGCCATAAACATTGTGTTTGTGCAGGAGCATAACTTTAAGGTTGGTCGGGATTTGAATGTGGCTGGATATCCTGTGTTTGTGGCATATTCGGAACGTTTGAAGGGTGGGGTTGGGATCCTGATTCGGGAGACGAGCCCGTTTGTTGTAATTAGATGTGAGGGAGGGGAGGAGGGTAGGGTACTTCGGGTAGATGGATGGTTGAGGGGTGAGCGACTGGCAGTGGTTTGTGTGTATGCACCGGCGGAGCGTGATGTGCGGGTGAAGAATGAATTTGTGCGTGATGTTTTGATTTATTATTTGAGATCTCTTCCCTCAGTAACAATCGTAGGCGGTGATTGGAATTGTATAGCACGTAGAAAGGATGTGGAGCCACGTGGGGCAGGGTGTTTTTTAGTTAGCCTAAGGGATCTTTTGCTGGGCGTGGGGTTAAGGGATGTTATTGGATGTGGGGACATAATGGTTGAGCATACGTTTCATAGACAGGGATACGTGGCCAGGCTCGATAGGTTATATGTGACGAGAAGTGTGCAGGTGATGTGTGTGCGTATGGTAGATGCTGTATACACGGATCATAGAGCTGTTTATACGGACTTGACTTGGGCCAGCTTACCTAAGAGGTATCCAGGGTATTGGAAGTTAAATGTGAGACTTCTTGGGGCGGAGGAGGCGGGGTTAGATTTTAGGACAATGTGGGAGAATTTTTGGGGAGAGGGTAGGGATGTGGGTCACTTGCTGGGGTGGTGGGATGGGGTAGCTAAAGAGAGGATCCGGCGGTTTTATGTGCGATGGGGAAAGTACCAGGGTTGGATGGCGTATGAGTTGCAGCAGTATTTCGAGGGTAGGTTGCAAGGTTGTTATGAGAGGGGCGTGCAGGCAGGGCAGTATCCCATGGAGGAAATCGAGCTGTTAAAAGGGAGGATTCGAGATTTGCAGAATGACAGATTTGATGCGGTGAGAGTGCAGGGTGGAATTGAAGAGGCGGTGTGGGGTGATCGCCCATCGGCCTGTGTGTTACGGGGACAGAGGCAGCGCCGTATGGCTATGGAAATTGATAGGCTGGTGGTACATGAGGACTTAGGTGGATATAGGGCGGGACAGGAGTTAAGAACAACGGAGGCGATGAGTGATTACGTGGATAGGTGGATTGGCAGAAATTTACTGAGTGTAGGGGTGGATGTGGAGGCTTTCGGGAGGTTGGGGGAGAATGTTTCTTGTGTGCTAAGTGGCAGTGATCGCATGGCGTTGGGGGGGGATATTGAAGAAGGGGAGGTGTGGAGGGCTTTGGAGGGGATGGCATAAGGTAAGGCACCAGGTTTGGATGGCTTGCCCTGCGAGTTTTATGTGAGCCATTGGAATGTGTTGAAGTCCTTCTTAGTAGAACTAATGAATACGATGAAAAGGGAGGGGAGGATGGGCAGGTTGCAAGGAACTGCGGTTGTGGTTTTAGTGCCAAAAGGTAAGCGACAAGACACGGTGCTGGGCTTTAGGATAATATCATTGCTGTGTGCTGATTATAAGATTTTTGCAAATATTTTAGGAAATAGGCTGAAGTGTGTGTTGGATAGAGTGGTTGTGAGAGGACAATATGGTGTGTCTGGGAGGACGATGTATGACGGGCATAGTATTATAAAGAATTTTGTGGAATGGTCGGGAGGGGAGCAGGGGGGTGTCTTAGTGTTAGATTGGCAGGCGGCATATGATAGTGTAGAACATGAGGTGTTGTGGTACATATTAAGGAGGCAGGGTTTTGGGGAGGAGGTGGTGCATTGGGCAGAGACATTGTATAAAGGTGTGGGAGTGTGTGTACAAGTAAATGGGAAGTTGGGGGAGTGGGTATCCATGGGTCGGGGTATTAGGCAGGGTTGTCCCCTGTCTCAATTGTTGTTTGCCTGTTTAACAGACCCTTTCTATAGAGCGGTGAGAGCGTGTATGGAGGTGGATTGGGGAGTAGGAAGTGGAGAGCAGGGAATAATAGGGTAAGTGGATGACACGACAATACTCGTGCGAACGCTGAGGAGTTTACCTGCGGTAGGAGATGTTATTGATAATTTCGCGGGGGTTACGGGTTTAAGAATTAATGTGGAAAAATCAAAATTATTGGTCTTAGGAGATTGGGTGGGAAGAGAGAGTTGGAGGGTGCGTGTCGTGTGTGCGGGGATGAGGAGACGGCGTTTCATGTAGTGTATTTTTGTGATAATTTGGGGAGTATTAGGGAATGGATGGGAAAGGTTCTGAGAACAGTGGGAGGAGGCGGGATATCAATATTGAGGGCGTTAAGTTTGGACGTGGGAGGCATAGAGGAGCCTGTGCAACGTGCAATCACGTATATAATTGCGGATTTTGTTTTTGTATCATGGACGATGAGAGGGAATGGGGATTGGGAGGTGCACAAAAGGGTGTTGGCGGCGACCATTTATAGAACGTTGTGTTGTAATCGGGAAATATATGGAAGTCGCTGGGACCAGGCTTTTCAGCAGGGTACCGTAGTATGAGTGTGAGAGCATTGTTAGCGTTGTGAAAGGGGGGGGTTGAAGTTCAGGGGATGGAACGGGCTCGTCTCCGGGGTTGGGTATGCACAAGGGCTGTGTTGCTGTGTGTATCAGTGTAATGTGTGGTTGTGGTAAATGTGGTTGTGTGAGAGGATGTGGTGGTGCAGTTATATAATGTGTTATAGATGTCTTATGTCAGAGTCTACTGCCTTCTTTCTTTGTTGAAGTACTTGATTCACCTTTAGGCTTTGCCCTGGCAAACGGGGTTTTATGTGCTTGTACCGAGCATTTTATTGCTATATTATATAATGTGTATAGCCTGTAGATGAGTGCGGAATGATTATGGCTTTTCTAGTTTTGTGGCTGACTCGTAAGACTTGTGGTAAGGCGAGTATGTGTGACTGTAGGGAACTTATGTACTGGGGGGTTAGATGAGTAAGAGTATGTACTTTGTTTTATCATGAGATTGTGATGTAGGTTCTTTCATTTATTGATTATTTGTGTAGGTTGTGAGTAACCGATATTTATCGTAATATTTTTTTTTTATATTTTATTTAAAACAACACAATACATTAAATAGATAAAAGAACACAGTATCAGTTCTTACACAAAATTATAAATTTCATTGTCTAAATACACACAGACGATTAACGTTGTGTTGTCACAAACTGTCCCTCATCCCATATACATTATGTCCCATACAACTATGTTAAGCAAGAATACACAAGACCACATGACAACATGCATTATTATTATTATAAACAAAGAAGACCCAAACCTACAATCTGCATTATTTTTTCCACTTTGTTATTTATATATTATTAATCCTTCATACAGAATTCTTACAAATGCCATAACTGATTGTGTAACACACTGTTAATTTTATATTTCCATGCACTTGTCACGATTACCGTTAATTTTGATAGATCTGATCCTGGCAAAAAAGTTTTTACTAATCTTCCCCCTTCACCCCGAAGCAAAAAAACTAATGTCACCAACAGATTGGGATATATACAAACTTTTACTAGAGTTCATCAAATGTTACAGTGCTATTTTCACAATGGAGTGTATCACCACCCCAAAAAGAATGTACATTATTATATTTCCCTAAAAAAAACAGAAATTTACTATACATGACAGTTGTTTAATAACCACTAACTTGTTTATCTGATATATTATAATAATAATAATAATAATATCTTTATTTACTACAAGTACAAGGTATACAGTCCTAGCTGACAACAATGACATACTACTATATAGAAACTCCCTTGTTATGCTCTGCATTTTGGGCAAATTAGGTCAGTTATCCGGGATGCGACCCACACCAGTCGACTAACACCCAGGTACCCATTTTACTGATGGGGAACATAGACAACAGGTGGAAAGAAACGTCCAATGTTTCTACTCTGGCTGGGAATCAAACCCAGGCCCTCGCCGTGTGAAGCGAGAGTGTTAGCCACCAGGCCACCTAGTCACCAGTTTACTGTACATTGTATCATGTTTTCCTCATAATAACTCCAAACACAGGGAGCCTTCTTATCGTTGAGAAAATTACATTCATACACCACACACTACATTTACACACATGCACCTCCATACCCAGAGCCATTCACACTTGAACACCCAGGTGATCTTGTGCCATCCCTGCACCAACTAAACGTTGCACCATTACACAAAAGTTAAAAAACTAGCTAAGTGAATACAAAATTAAATATTATCTATAAAACTTTGTACACAGAAACAACACAACACTTTTTATTCGTAATTTTTTGTGGCATATATACAAACTTTTACCATCATCCATCAGATGATACATTACTAATTTGACACAGGAGTGTCTCATCACTCCAAAAGTAATTACATTATTATTTTTCCCTAAAAAAAAAAACACACAAATTACCAAACATGAAAGTTTGTTAAGAACTACGAAATCGTTCATCTGATATATTATGATCTAAGCCAGAAAGTTAAATTAACCCTGAACACCATTTTACCTGACATATCTTGATTTCCTCATAATTACGCCACACACCGCGAGCTTTCTTATCTTAAAGAACATTACTTTTAGCACACACACTACATTCACACACATGCACCTCCATACCCAAAGCAATCCACATTTGCACACAGTTTTACTTGTTCCATTCCTACAACAGCAACCGGAATCAGACTAGTTACCACCCAACCATAATCCGTTACACTACATACCATCCACTCATGTCATTCGCTAAAACCATTCCCATACACGCCACCACCACTGAAAACCCGTGAAAACCCGATTACCAAAGAAAACCAGTCCCCTACATGATTATCACTGTACCAATTGCAGGAGACGACTGACTGTAAGCTCTCTGTAGTTCTCTGGAAAACAAGCTCCCCACTGACTCCCATAAATAGGTTTGTTCCTACCAGCAGTCCTATATATACGCACTGCAATTGCCTTTATTCGAATCCTACCCTCAGAATCTCTCATTCCCCAGGAAATATACAGAAAATCCACTACCACATACATAATTGCCCTTTTTACCTCCCGTGATACCCCTTTTACCTCTAATGTTAAAGCTCGCAGGGTCTCTACATTACCTCCACCTAGCAGACAAAAAACCCTCGCCAACCACATCCGTACCTCCCTCAATTCTTCACAAAAATAAACCGCATGAAATGCCGTTTCCAGCTCACCACACTGACTGCAGGACGGTTCCCTCACCAAACCCATTAAACTCAAAACTGCTTTTGAAGCTAGGATCCCCATCATGAATCTGTATACCAACTCACGTACCCTAGGCATTAACCTGAGCCTCCGGAAGTATTCCCATATCGTCCCCCAATTATACAATGGATAGACCGATACGCCCTGCAGGATTTCCGTCCTCCCACTCAATGATACCAAACGCCCCACTTTAAGTCGCTCAACATCTTTAACCAATAACAAAACCCTCAGCATATCCTCACATTCAATTAACTCTTTACCTCCCCACCATCTCCGCACATCCCCCATCACCTTCCCCACTCTTACCCCTCTTTCCCCTCCAGCCCTGACGAATGACTGTTTTGCATATATTGCTTTCACCCTCGGCCCCAGTGCTAAAAGACCCACTCCCCCTCTGTGCACATTCGACATCACCACTTCCTTGCTCAGCCATGCCCCCCAAAACCCCAAACATAATGTATAGCTCATCTCTGTATTTCTTGTACGTCCTGTGTTCTCAAAGGATACACTTCCGCTATACCCCAAACCTTACTGTAAACCAGCGAATTAACTATTACCGCCCTCTGCTGTAATGTGACATCTCCCGCCCATAAACCTCTTAATCTACTCCAGTAAACACGATTTCGCCCTATTTACTCTCATGCCAGACGCCTCCCCAAAAATCCCCAACACCCTCCCCACTGTACGCAATCCCTCCACCCCTTCTATCAGGATAGTGGTATCATCCACATACCCCACAATGCCTGAGCGCCCTTCCCTCTCCCACCCCCTCAACGATCCCATAGAACGGATGTTGCATGCACGCAAACAGAATTTGTGAAAAAGGGCACCCCTGCTGTAATCCCCTCTCCATTTTAACCAGCCTTCCCAATCTGCCATTAACTTGGACCCGTACCATGGCCGATGAGTATAGCGTATCGACCCACCGCGCCACTCCCAGTCCAAACCCCAGACGCAACAAACAAGCCCTCAAAAATTTTCTATTCACACAGTCATATGCATTCTCGCAATCAATACCCAAAAGTCCTCCCCCCTCACAACCCTCCAAAAAGTCCCTTATGCACCCATGCCCAACTCTCATACTTCGTCCCGGTATACCCATCTGACCCCTATGTACAACCCCACCAATTACCTTCTTCATCCTATTACCTAATATCTTTGCAAAAATCTTGTAGTCAGAACACATTAATGAGATAGCTCTATACACACTTAATTAAAACACTCCCCACTTGCTTTTTGCGAACCAACACAACCACTCCAATACTTTGTGTCTGACTTAGCTTGCCCTCCCGCAGCATACAATTCATGACCTCCACCAGACAAGTCTTAATATGCTCCCAATGAACTCTGTAAAAATCATTTGAAATCCCATCGATGCCTGGTGCTTTTCCAGTACTCATGTTAAACACTGCCTCCTCAACTTCCCCCACACTAATCGCTCCTCCCATCTCCATCCCCTCCACTTCTTTCTGCCCTAACCCCCCCCAACACTTCTTCAAAATCATCGCTCTCCCCCCCTTTCTCCATTGCTCTCGAAACCAGAAATCAGTATAATTACTCATGCCTTCTGTAGTAGTAAGCACCTGACCCTTATGATATCCACCCATATCCTCGCTCACCTCTAATTGCAAACAACACATTGCGTAAAAACCCCAACACACACCCCGCACCCCTCGGTTCCACATCACCCTGATGTATGACACAATTCCAATCTCCTCCTATCACAGTAACTAAAGGCAATCCCCTCAAATAAAAAAGCAAAACATCCCTCACGAAAGTTACCTTAACTGCTGCATTTCCATCCGTCGGCATGTATACTCCTATAAAACAAACCCTTGTCTCACCCCACTCTCCCTCTACCTGCACCACTCTTCCACCCCCACCCTCCTCCCACCCCAACACACGCAAGGGACTGGTTTCCTTCGCAGCCACAGCAACCCCCCCTTTTAACCTCACCGATCCACTCACATATAACTTATATCCCTTCAAGCGCAACTCACATCCAAACTTGTAATTATGCTCCTGTATGAAACATATATCCACATCAAATCTCCTCGAAAACCATTCCATCCACACTCTTAACCTCAGCTCTCAGGCCGTTAACATTAATGGTGACCACCTTGAATTATTACAATAAAGGTGGCTTTCCCCGCCGCTTTTGAAGGTTGCTCGAAAGACGTGGCTGTTGACTATAGCCACGTTTGTCACTTGGTCTATCCAGACCTCCGGTCCCCCCCTTTTCCTTCGACCCTTGCAGCACCACAGAACCGGTGCCACCATTCCCCAGGAGCTCTAGCCCGGTCTTCCAAGGTTTCTTCCCAGATCTCTGCCCTGGCATTAAGACATCTTCCATATCAGACGTCCCAGCTGCTCGCTTACGTGTGCCACCTCCACACGTTGCCTCAGCATCCATGTCCTCCTGGTGCACCTCAACCACCACTGTGTGCTGCTTACTCTCGTTGCATAAGGTGTTCTCACACTCCCGTCCTTCTCCCCTTCCCGACTGTCTTCCACCTCCCCCAAGAAGTCTTTCAAGACCTCGTCCAACAGACCATCCTGTTGTAAGTCACTTCTATCAACAGTCGCATCCATAGATGGTCGCTCAGACACAGTTCCCACAGGTAACGTGGCACACGCTCCCAACTCCGACTCTGCTCTGTCTACTTCTTCACTCCAACTTCCAGACGCCTGTCTTGCAGCTTCACCTGTCCCAGGTGCCAAGGAGAGCAGCTGTCGTTCCACAGTTGTTGGCGCCTGTTCCCTCCATCCCTGCCTTTGATGACATTGGGCCGCCATATGGTCATAAGACCCGCTCAGCCTGCATGTCCGACGCTGTCCTGCATAATATACATAAACCTGTGTTCTGAACTCTTCCATCAGAACGTACGATGGTATAGGTTGTCTCAATGTCATCTTCAATGTGAAAGATCCCTCTGGCAGCCCCATATAAGGCCCATCCTTCCACACTCCCAACTCTGCCGAATGGATCTTGCCATACCTACTGAATACCTCCACAACATCATATTCCAAGGCCTCAAAGGGGACATTTCTCACCTTTACCCATGTTACATAGCTTGATACGTCATGTAGGCAGACCTCCACTGCAGAATTAACGGTCATCCTCTTTTCTTGGAACGCGTCGACTATGCTGGAGTAAAACCCAGCACTCTTGAACTTGATGAAGATCCTGGACTCTCCATTCACTGCTACACCATACAACTCGTCGTTCGGTATGCCGTACACATCGCGGATGATACTTGGCAGAAGCACATGCATTGTAGAACTACTCAGGGCACCACGTACCAGCTCCACACAGACAGTATTTACCCTGCGTCCATGTCTGTCCGCCATTTTGATCGCTCAAAACAGGAAAACTGCGCAGAAAACCAGATGATTCGGGAGCTACTGCGCAGCCTGTCCACGCGGCCCGGAAGCGATGAGGACAATGTAAGGCGAGTATGTGTGACTGTAGGGAACTTATGTACTGGGGGGTTAGATGAGTAAGAGTATGTACTTTGTTTTATCATGAGATTGTGATGTAGGTTCTTTCATTTATTGATTATTTGTGTAGGTTGTGAGTAACCGATATTTATCGTAATATTCTTCTTATTGTATTGTGCATTGGCAATATGTCACAGCATATTATGTACATAGTGTATACCTAAAGGGATTATGGATTTAATTATATTATTGAACCTGTTACAGGGGTCACCTACATGTTATGTCCTTTTTGTCACAAGCGATATTTTCTAGTATATTTGTGTAACCTCTTTGTGTCCGTTAATATTGTGTTTGTTATTTGCTATTGTACGTTCTGAGGGATTGTGTTTCATAATGTATTTATATTAAATGTATATGAACCCTTGTTCAAGGGGTTTTTATGTTAAGCTATGTATTGTATTTTAAGTAAAATATAAAAAAAAAAGTGCCAAAAGGTGTCTGATGAATGTAGCTACAGAAAGGGAGGGGAATGATTTTCTATTTTTTAGCTAACATACGTGTAAATTTTACCTTATTCCTTCCTAGTAATGACCCTCGTGTAGTAGATAGTCTTAATGATCCTCGTATTGTAGATAGTCTTAATGATCCTCGTGTAGTAGATAGTCTTTTTAGTATAATAATAAGATGTTATCTTCATTATAGAATAATAAGAAAATATTATAACCTTTATATTATAATAATAAGGTAAAAGGACCCCAATGGAAATAAGTCACTCTGTCTGACTTTTTTGGGTTATCCTAGGTTCTCTACACATATGCTGCTATGTATGATAATTCTATGTAACTGTATTTGTGTATACCTGAATAAACTTACTTACTTACTTAACTATGATCAATTTCTTTAGTATTAAGTAGTCTGTAAGCCCATAATGTCTAGGCATGATAGTGGCTTTCTGCAGTGCAACTCATTATTGTAATTTCATCATCTCAATGTAATCTTGCAAAGATTTGTTTGTTTGTTTGTTTGTTTGCTGTAGATATGTATATATAAATCCATATGTACACCTGTTAAGTAAGTAAGTAAGTAAGGCCTAGTTCCTAGGCCTTTTGTGTATCCATATGCTCTTGCGCTATCGTCCACAGGATGGATATGGGGTGCACAATAAACTAGCTACTGCGGTGGCAAAATCTAAATCTAATCTGTGTTAAAGGAATTTGATGCAGCTGGTAGTTTACTTACTAGTGTTGATGCGACAGATGTATAATATGAGCTATAACAATTTGCCACTTTAGCTGTTGATAAATTAGACACGTGCAACTCTTGGGTATCTTTATTGAGGAAACGTTTCGCCACACAGTGGCTTCATCAGTCCATACAAAGGAGAATCTTGAAGAACAGGAGGAGAATGAGGTAATCAGTCCCTCAACCTTGAGTCGATGTGGTCAGTCCATCAATCTTGAATAGAATACGGCATACGTGCTGAGAAGGAGCTTATAAACCGTTGGCAGGAGAGGTGAAGCAGTCATAGGTCGTGTAACATTTATTCAATGTTGAAGTAGGTCGTGCCCAAGAATTAGGCAAGCGAAGAATTCCCAAGTATTAAGATCCCAAGAAGTTGCAGTGTCTGACAGGTTTGTAGATGAATGGTTCAGAGAACCGACATGTTGATAAATTAGACACATGTGCAACTCTTGGGTATCTTTATTGAGGAAACGTTTCGCCACACAGTGGCTTCATCAGTCCATACAAAGGAGAATCTTGAAGAACAGGAGGAGAATGAGGTAATCAGTCCCTCAACCTCCGTTATTCAGGTACAGGTACACACAAATATAGTTACATAAATTATTATACATAGCAGCACATATGTAGATTACTTATTACCCAAAAACGTCGAAGTGACTTATTTCCATTGGATTCGTTATTATTGGATGGTTTTCAATAATTTTTCTGTCTCATAAACACGCTAGATAACAGGGATATCTTGCTACTCCTACTTACACTTTGGTCACACTTCACAGACACGCACATGCATATATATATATATATATACATACATCTAGGTTTTTCTCCTTTTTCTAAATAGCTCTTGTTCTTTTTTATTTCTTCTATTGTCCATGGGGAAGTGGAAAAGAATCTTTCCTCCGTAAGCCATGCGTGTCGTATGAGGCGACTAAAATGCCGGGAGCAATGGGCTAGTAACCCCTTCTCCTGTATACATTTACTAAAAAAGAGAAGAAGAAAAACTTTATAAAACTGGGATGCTTAAATGTGCGTGGATGTAGTGCGGATGACAAGAAACAGATGATTGCTGATGTTATGAATGAAAAGAAGTTGGATGTCCTGGCTCTAAGCGAAACAAAGCTGAAGGGGGTAGGAGAGTTTCAGTGGGGGGAAATAAATGGGATTAAATCTGGAGTATCTGAGAGAGTTAGAGCAAAGGAAGGGGTAGCAGTAATGTTAAATGATCAGTTATGGAAGGAGAAAAGAGAATATGAATGTGTAAATTCAAGAATTATGTGGATTAAAGTAAAGGTTGGATGCGAAAAGTGGGTCATAATAAGCGTGTATGCACCTGGAGAAGAGAGGAATGCAGAGGAGAGAGAGAGATTTTGGGAGATGTTAAGTGAATGTATAGGAGCCTTTGAACCAAGTGAGAGAGTAATTGTGGTAGGGGACCTGAATGCTAAAGTAGGAGAAACTTTTAGAGAGGGTGTGGTAGGTAAGTTTGGGGTGCCAGGTGTAAATGATAATGGGAGCCCTTTGATTGAACTTTGTATAGAAAGGGGTTTAGTTATAGGTAATACATATTTTAAGAAAAAGAGGATAAATAAGTATACACGATATGATGTAGGGCGAAATGACAGTAGTTTGTTGGATTATGTATTGGTAGATAAAAGACTGTTGAGTAGACTTCAGGATGTACATGTTTATAGAGGGGCCACAGATATATCAGATCACTTTCTAGTTGTAGCTACACTGAGAGTAAAAGGTAGATGGGATACAAGGAGAATAGAAGCATCAGGGAAGAGAGAGGTGAAGGTTTATAAACTAAAAGAGGAGGCAGTTAGGGTAAGATATAAACAGCTATTGGAGGATAGATGGGCTAATGAGAGCATAGGCAATGGGGTCGAAGAGGTATGGGGTAGGTTTAAAAATGTAGTGTTAGAGTGTTCAGCAGAAGTTTGTGGTTACAGGAAAGTGGGTGCAGGAGGGAAGAGGAGCGATTGGTGGAATGATGATGTAAAGAGAGTAGTAAGGGAGAAAAAGTTAGCATATGAGAAGTTTTTACAAAGTAGAAGTGATGCAAGGAGGGAAGAGTATATGGAGAAAAAGAGAGAGGTTAAGAGAGTGGTGAAGCAATGTAAAAAGAGAGCAAATGAGAGAGTGGGTGAGATGTTATCAACAAATTTTGTTGAAAATAAGAAAAAGTTTTGGAGTGAGATTAACAAGTTAAGAAAGCCTAGAGAACAAATGGATTTGTCAGTTAAAAATAGGAGAGGAGAGTTATTAAATGGAGAGTTAGAGGTATTGGGAAGATGGAGGGAATATTTTGAGGAATTGTTAAATGTTGATGAAGATAGGGAAGCTGTGATTTCGTGTATAGGGCAAGGAGGAATAACATCTTGTAGGAGTGAGGAAGAGCCAGTTGTGAGTGTGGGGGAAGTTCGTGAGGCAGTAGGTAAAATGAAAGGGGGTAAGGCAGCCGGGATTGATGGGATAAAGATAGAAATGTTAAAAGCAGGTGGGGATATAGTTTTGGAGTGGTTGGTGCAATTATTTAATAAATGTATGGAAGAGGGTAAGGTACCTAGGGATTGGCAGAGAGCATGCATAGTTCCTTTGTATAAAGGCAAAGGGGATAAAAGAGAGTGCAAAAATTATAGGGGGATAAGTCTGTTGAGTGTACCTGGTAAAGTGTATGGTAGAGTTATAATTGAAAGAATTAAGAGTAAGACGGAGAATAGGATAGCAGATGAACAAGGAGGCTTTAGGAAAGGTAGGGGGTGTGTGGACCAGGTGTTTACAGTGAAACATATAAGTGAACAGTATTTAGATAAGGCTAAAGAGGTCTTTGTGGCATTTATGGATTTGGAAAAGGCGTATGACAGGGTGGATAGGGGGGCAATGTGGCAGATGTTGCAAGTGTATGGTGTAGGAGGTAGGTTACTGAAAGCAGTGAAGAGTTTTTACGAGGATAGTGAGGCTCAAGTTAGAGTATGTAGGAAAGAGGGAAATTTTTTCCCAGTAAAAGTAGGCCTTAGACAAGGATGTGTGATGTCACCGTGGTTGTTTAATATATTTATAGATGGGGTTGTAAGAGAAGTAAATGCGAGGGTCTTGGCAAGAGGCGTGGAGTTAAAAGATAAAGAATCACACACAAAGTGGGAGTTGTCACAGCTGCTCTTTGCTGATGACACTGTGCTCTTGGGAGATTCTGAAGAGAAGCTGCAGAGATTGGTGGATGAATTTGGTAGGGTGTGCAAAAGAAGAAAATTAAAGGTGAATACAGGAAAGAGTAAGGTTATGAGGATAACAAAAAGATTAGGTGATGAAAGATTGAATATCAGATTGGAGGGAGAGAGTATGGAGGAGGTGAACGTATTCAGATATTTGGGAGTGGACGTGTCAGCGGATGGGTCTATGAAAGATGAGGTGAATCATAGAATTGATGAGGGAAAAAGAGTGAGTGGTGCACTTAGGAGTCTGTGGAGACAAAGAACTTTGTCCTTGGAGGCAAAGAGGGGAATGTATGAGAGTATAGTTTTACCAACGCTCTTATATGGGTGTGAAGCGTGGGTGATGAATGTTGCAGCGAGGAGAAGGCTGGAGGCAGTGGAGATGTCATGTCTGAGGGCAATGTGTGGTGTGAATATAATGCAGAGAATTCGTAGTTTGGAAGTTAGGAGGAGGTGCGGGATTACCAAAACTGTTGTCCAGAGGGCTGAGGAAGGGTTGTTGAGGTGGTTCGGACATGTAGAGAGAATGGAGCGAAACAGAATGACTTCAAGAGTGTATCAGTCTGTAGTGGAAGGAAGGCGGGGTAGGGGTCGGCCTAGGAAGGGTTGGAGGGAGGGGGTAAAGGAGGTTTTGTGTGCGAGGGGCTTGGACTTCCAGCAGGCATGCGTGAGCGTGTTTGATAGGAGTGAATGGAGACAAATGGTTTTTAATACTTGACGTGCTGTTGGAGTGTGAGCAAAGTAACATTTATGAAGGGATTCAGGGAAACCGGCAGGCCGGACTTGAGTCCTGGAGATGGGAAGTACAGTGCCTGCACTCTGAAGGAGGGGTGTTAATGTTGCAGTTTAAAAACTGTAGTGTAAAGCACCCTTCTGGCAAGACAGTGATGGAGTGAATGATGGTGAAAGTTTTTCTTTTTCGGGCCACCCTGCCTTGGTGGGAATCGGCCAGTGTGATAAAAAAAAAAAAGTGTGAAACGAGAGCTTTAGCGACCAGGCCACGGGGCACTGTGAGTTTAACTTCTTAATTATATACCTATATCCATCCTGTGGGCCACAGTCAAAAAAGATTATAGAGGTACAAAATGGGTCCAGGGACTGGGCCCCAGAGTTTTGATCACTACAGAAATTTCTTTCTCTACTTATCTTTGGTTTGCCATAGCTCCTCCCACTTTATAAGGATGCTAAATAGTGATTTTAATATATTAGGGGACAAACTACAAAAAAAATCTGAAGGCAGAAAATTTACTTTTCATGCGCTGAAATAAACTAACTGTGGCATTATCACAAGAAATGTTATGGTGATTAATTCGTTGTAGAAAAAATCGTACGAAGATGAGACTTGTACCAAAATGTTACCAAATAGCTGAAGCATTTTTCAATAAGCTTAACTAATTTTTCGATTTTATTTTTACCGGCATACGCAGTGCGGTTTGGCACCTGCTATATATATCCCTTAGTGCTGTAAGAGGACCACCACCATGAAGATCTGTGCAGCCTATAGAAAGGTAAGGGACGAAAACAGGCCTGGATTGCTTGCAATCTCTGTGGTCAATGGTCCCATGGTATGTGCAAGGGTTTTAAACCAGTGACCAAACTTGATATAAACTCAGAGAGATTTTTGGGTCTGCCCAAACGAGATTCACCTGTATGAGGAAATGACATCTATATTGAAAGACAAAAACACCAATAAAAGATCCTTCTTGAAAGATGTGTCAACATGGTATGACAGCTGGGAAAACAAGATGCGTGGTTTGGACGTGGCTGTCTTGGATGACAGTGCTCCTGAGGAGTGCTAGTGATGACCTGGAGGACAGTGCTCCTGAGGGTGCTAGTGTTCTCCTGGAGGACAGTGAACCAAAAGGAGATATTGGCCCTGGTGATGCAACAAGACAGTGCTATTCAATTCAGATGTACAAAATAGCTATACTGCTGGAGATGGAACAAAAGGGGACGATGCCTCAGGGAACAGTGTCGACACATTACCAGCAAGACCTAGTGGAAGCACTCCTGTCTATACAGGGGTGATGGATAGGGAGGAAACAGAAAAAAATGCACCAGCAGCGAACACAGCTACGAAGAATACTAGCAAACAGAATTCAAATTCATGCAAATTCTATGCCTTGGGTATCTGCAGGCATGGTATATCTGGTAAAACAGGTGGGATATACACCTCTGACCATCCCAAAAAATGCTGCACCCACATGACAACAGGAGAGTGCAAATAGCCTTCTGTAACTTATTTCACCCAGAAATGTGCAACTCATCACTCCATGAAAGAAAATGCTACAACGCATACTGCCAGGAACGTCATCTAAAGTGGACAAGAAGACACAGATCAGCCAGACTATGGGAAGCAAAAGAGGGGAGCCATAACCTCTGCAGGGACAGAGGCTTTCTAGGGCCAGGAGGGAAAATAACTGGCAAGAAATGACAATAATCCTACATCAACTGAAAACACTTCTGGAGCAGAGGCACGGTTATTGGCCTCCACTCCAGAACAACAGATATTAGAGCCAGCAAATAAAACTCCCCTAAATTCCACCAATATAACGACATTTGTCTTTGTAAACATACAGGGTCTAAAGCCGTCAAAAAACAACAAAATTGCTTACATCAAGGTACTGCTCACGGAGTCAAAAACAATGTTTGCAGCATTCACAGAGACCCACATAAGGGATCATCATGATAACGAAATATGGATCCCAGGTTATAAACTATTCAGATGCGACAGACAACAGGCAACAAGGGTGAGTTGGCCTCTTCGTCACAGAGTCGCTCATTTGCTCAGAAATACTAAACACCTCATATGATGTAGTCGAAGTTTTGGTAGTAAAGACTGAAAACCAAAACCTTGTCATTGTGGTAGTGTACAAGCCTCCAGATGCGTCTTCCCAGCAGTTTCAGGAGCAGCTTTTGAAAACTGACCAACTCCTGCCCCAAACATCTTACTACTAGGAAATTTCAACAGGAGACACCTAAAATGGAGGAGTATAGCAAAGAATGTTTTAGAAGAGATCTCCCCAGGAGGCAGCTCAGATGAAAATTCATACACACGAACTATTAAATCTCTGCACCAAATTCACCTTAAACCAGCAAATATTAGAGCTTACAAGACTAGAAAATACATTGGACTTCATCTTCACTAACAACGAAGATCTGATATGCAATATAACCGTATCGAAGACAACACACTCAGATCACAACATAATAGAGGTACAGACATCATGTGCAGACATTCAGGAATAGTCCACTTGGGATATTAAGCCAGGGAAGTGTTTTTGGGTATGCCCAAAATGAGAAGCAGCTGTGGAAAAAATCACATCTGTACTAAAAGGCAGAAACATCATTTTATAACAGGCACACCACCTAAAGGGGACAAGAAGATACAGAACATCTAGACGATGGGAAAACATTGGTAGCCACAACCACTCCAGAGAGTGAGAGTTTTTTTTAGCACTAGAAAGAAAAAAAAGTTTGCAGGAAATGACAAAAATCGTACACCAACTCAAATCACTTCTGCAGCGGAGTCACAGTCAGTGGCCACCACTCCTAAACAACAGATTTTAGTGCCAGGAAAAAAGTTCCCCACATCAATATGATGACATTCATCTTTACATATATACAGTGTCTAAAGCCAGCAACTAACAACAAAATACCTTTCATCTGTGGACTGCTTACAGAGTCAAATGCAATGTTCACGCTTTCACACGTAAAGGATCACTTTGACAACGAAATATAGTTGCCGGGTTATAACCTATACATTTGTGACAGAGTGACCAGGAAAAAAAGGGAAGGGGTTGGCCTGTACATCACAGAGTCACTGATATACTTGGAACCACTGAACACTTCAAATGATATTGATGTTTTGGCAGTAAAGATGGAGAACCAAAACCTTATCATTGTGGTTGTATGCAAGCCTCAGGATGCAACTTCCAAACAATTCCAGGAACAGCTTTAGAAAATCAACCACCATCTGGAATATCTTCCAGCTCCTGCCCCAAACATCTTGCTCCTGGGGAATTTCAACCTAAGACACCTAAAAGGGAGGAATGTAGCAAGTAATGCTGTAGCAGAGATAACCGCACGAGGCATCTCAGACGAAAATTCGCAAACACATGAGTTATTAATATACCTGTCGAAACCAGGCAAGTGCCTGAGGTGTGGAAGATGGCAAATGTAGTCCAAGTTTTTAAGAGAGGAGAAAGACAGAGAACAATAAACTACAGACTCGCTGATATGTATAGTATCAAAGTCATGGAGAAGATTACCAGGAGAAGAGTGCTGGAGCACCTCTAAGCACCTAAAGAGCCTATACACGATAACCAGCACGCCTTCAGGTAAGGGAAATCATGTGACACAAACCTACTTGAGTTTCACGATAAGATGAAAGAAATAAGGAAAGAAAGAGAGAGGAATGGGTAGACTGCATTTTCTTGGACTGTAAAAAGGCTTTCGACCCAGTTCTGCACAAGAGATTAGTGCAAAAGCTGGATAACCAGGCAGGAAAAACACGAAAGACACTGCAGTGGATCAGAGAAAAACCTAACAGGAAGGAAACAATGAATGATATGAAGCTAATGCCGAGAATTCATGCAGACGAGGGTCAGGTCCAACAACTGGCTCCTGGAATTTAACCCACCAAGTGAAAAATCATGAAAATTGAGGAAGGTCAGAGAAGAAGGAAGACCAAGTACAGGCCAGAGGGACCAAAGCCTGCAAACCTCACTCAAGGAAAAGAACCTTGAGGAGAGTATCATACCAAGCACATCTGGTGCTCACATCAATCGAATAATCGCTGCAGCATATGGTCACCTGGCGAACATAAGAATAGACTTTCGACATCTATGTACGGTGACATTCACTACACTGTACACCGTGTGCGTCAGGCTCAAATTACAGTATGCAGCACCAGTATGGAAACAACATCTGGTCAAACGCGTCAAGAAATTGGAGAAAGTGCAAAAGTTTGCAACAAGACTTGTCCCGGACCTAATGGATTTGTCTTAAGAGGAGAGGTTAAGGGAATTCAATCTGATGACACTAAAATATAGGAAGGACGTGGGGGACATGATAACGGCATACAAAATACTGACAGTGTGAACAGGGATAGAATGTTTCAAAGATAGGACACAGGAACAAAGGGCTACAACTGAAAGCTGAAAACTCTGAAGAGCCAAAGAGATGTTAGGAAGTATTTCTTTAGCCTTAGAGTTGTCAGGAAATGGAATACTCTGGAGAGTGAAGTAGCGTAGGCAAGATCCATACATAGCTTTAAAAAGAGGTATGACAAGACTCTTGAATCGGTGAGTGACCTAGTAGTGACTAGTGAAGAGACGGGGCCAGGATCTGTGGCCCAACCCCTGCAACCACATATAGTTGAGTACATACACACATTTACAAATACACAGACGGAGAGAAACATGATAAAATACCCTGAAATCCTAACGTTCTCTGCCTATTTTTCGACCTCTGGTGTGTAATGGATAGCAAAATGATGAAAGACTTGCTCTTAAGTGAATTTCAATGCAGAAATATTCGTGTTTCGGTTGCTAGGCTGATGCTCTCTGCTCTCGGATTTTCTCTTTGCCAAAAATTTTTTGTGAACACTGCTAAATCGAAAAATTTAATTTATTATTCAAGGTATACAAGTGTTTTATAGTTAGAGATTATATAAATGTTTCTCAATTGTGGCGGCGTAAGTTGAGTCATCCAGCAAGCCTGTGTGAGGGTGTTAGATAGGAGGGAAAGGAGGCAAGTGGTTTTTATGACTCGACATGCTATTGGAGTGAGAACAAGGTAACATTTATGATGTGATTCAAGTAATCCTGTAAGCCAGATGTGAGTTGTGGAAGCGGAAAGTATGGTGCCTGCACTCTGGAGAAGTGGGGAAATTTTCGGAATTTAACTAAAATATCGACATGTGTCTGACAAGACAATGATGGAGTGAGTAGTGATTAGTGTTTCTTCTTTTTCGGATCACTCTGTCTTGGTGGGAAACGGCCGACGATCACTTGCAAAACAACGACTGTGAAAGAAATAGTGAAATTCAAAACACTTTCATAAATTGTTCACGAACTAGAGAGAGACGTTCTCTTTACAGGTGAAGACGACGAATCACAGAGCTGATCAAAGGGGCAAGTCTGTCTTAAATACGGAAGGAGGCACTGGCTAGAGAAATAGAAAATGTCGAACTTAAGCTTAAGAATTTATATAGGAGCCAT
>NC_091295.1:3112616-3132616 GCF_038502225.1 Cherax quadricarinatus
TATAGGAGCCATGAGACACAGGAAGAACTTAAAGTAAAAATGAAGTTGAACAAAAAAATATGTATATATATATATATATATATGCAATAAGATCACAGTAAACAGGTGATTTCAGAATATGCAAAACAACCACTCTGAAAGAATAGAGAAATTCCAAGCGCTTTCGTGACTACTCACATTATCAAGGAACTATGAAAGTGAAGCATCCAAGGAAGCTATATAAGGGGTCGGCCAGCACCTCACTATCAGATCCCACAACGGTTAAACACGTGACGCGCGGCGAGCCAACTTGGGCAGGTCCTTTGCAAAACTCACCCCCAAGCTATTTATTTGTCCAGTGTATTATTAAATTCTACCCAAATTCTATTAATTATAAATGGATCTAATTTATATAAACCAAAGGAAATATTCATATTATTGTCAAAACTGCTTTTTATGAAACAAGATTCAATTATATTCCTGTCGACCATGGACTTGCTTGATACTACTTTCTCAACTTTTTGAAAATCAATTGGATGGTTAAAATCTCTTACATGAATAAATAGAGCATTGGAATCTTGTCCAGTTCTAATGCTATATTTATGTTGTTTTAATCTTAGTTTGAGATTTTTACCAGTTTGACCGTAATAAACTTTATCGCAAATTTTACAAGGAATCTTATAGACACATCCATCAGCATTTTGGGGGGAATTCTTTATCAAAAGTTTTTTTACTGTATCAAGATTTTTGAATACAACTTTAATATTAAAAGTCTTAAGAAGAGAAGGCAAATCAACCAAGTTTTCATGGTAAGGGAGAACCAACATATTTTTAGTTGAATAAGGCTGGTTGTCCCTTTTTGGATTGTAAAAAGTATTTCTAGCAACTTTAAAAGATTTATCAATTACATTTCTTGGGTATTTTAAATCATTGGATGCTTCACTTTCATAGTTCCTTGATAATGTGAGTAGTCACGAAAGCGCTTGGAATTTCTCTATTCTTTCAGAGTGGTTGTTTTGCATATATATATATATATATTATTTTATTATTTTTTTTTTTATTATCACACTGGCCGATTCCCACCAAGGCAGGGTGGCCCGAAAAAGAAAAACTTTCACCATCATTCACTCCATCACTGTCTTGCCAGAAGGGTGCTTTACACTACAGTTTTTAAACTGCAACATTAACACCCCTCCTTCAGAGTGCAGGCACTGTACTTCCCATCTCCAGGACTCAAGTCCGGCCTGCCGGTTTCCCTGAATCCCTTCATAAATGTTACTTTGCTCACACTCCAACAGCACGTCAAGTATTAAAAACCATTTGTCTCCATTCACTCCTATCAAACACGCTCACGCATGCCTGCTGGAAGTCCAAGCCCCTCGCACACAAAACCTCCTTTACCCCCTCCCTCCAACCCTTCCTAGGACGACCCCTACCCCGCCTTCCTTCCACTACAGACTGATACACTCTTGAAGTCATTCTGTTTCGCTCCATTCTCTCTACATGTCCGAACCACCTCAACAACCCTTCCTCAGCCCTCTGGACAACAGTTTTGGTAATCCCGCACCTCCTCCTAACTTCCAAACTACGAATTCTCTGCATTATATTCACACCACACATTGCCCTCAGACATGACATCTCCACTGCCTCCAGCCTTCTCCTCGCTGCAACATTCATCACCCACGCTTCACACCCATATAAGAGCGTTGGTAAAACTATACTCTCATACATTCCCCTCTTTGCCTCCAAGGACAAAGTTCTTTGTCTCCACAGACTCCTAAGTGCACCACTCACTCTTTTTCCCTCATCAATTCTATGATTCACCTCATCTTTCATAGACCCATCCGCTGACACGTCCACTCCCAAATATCTGAATACGTTCACCTCCTCCATACTCTCTCCCTCCAATCTGATATTCAATCTTTCATCACCTAATCTTTTTGTTATCCTCATAACCTTACTCTTTCCTGTATTCACCTTTAATTTTCTTCTTTTGCACACCCTACCAAATTCATCCACCAATCTCTGCAACTTCTCTTCAGAATCTCCCAAGAGCACAGTGTCATCAGCAAAGAGCAGCTGTGACAACTCCCATTTTGTGTGTGATTCTTTATCTTTTAACTCCACGCCTCTTGCCAAGACCCTCGCATTTACTTCTCTTACAACCCCATCTATAAATATATTAAACAACCACGGTGACATCACACATCCTTGTCTAAGGCCTACCTTTACTGGGAAAAAATTTCCCTCTTTCCTACATACTCTAACTTGAGCCTCACTATCCTCGTAAAAACTCTTCACTGCTTTCAGTAACCTACCTCCTACACCATACACTTGCAACATCTGCCACATTGCCCCCCTATCCACCCTGTCATACGCCTTTTCCAAATCCATAAATGCCACAAAGACCTCTTTAGCCTTATCTAAATACTGTTCACTTATATGTTTCACTGTAAACACCTGGTCCACACACCCCCTACCTTTCCTAAAGCCTCCTTGTTCATCTGCTATCCTATTCTCCGTCTTACTCTTAATTCTTTCAATTATAACTCTACCATACACCTTACCAGGTACACTCAACAGACTTATCCCCCTATAATTTTTGCACTCTCTTTTATCCCCTTTGCCTTTATACAAAGGAACTATGCATGCTCTCTGCCAATCCCTAGGTACCTTACCCTCTTCCATACATTTATTAAATAATTGCACCAACCACTCCAAAACTATATCCCCACCTGCTTTTAACATTTCTATCTTTATCCCATCAATCCCGGCTGCCTTACCCCCTTTCATTTTACCTACTGCCTCACGAACTTCCCCCACACTCACAACTGGCTCTTCCTCACTCCTACAAGATGTTATTCCTCCTTGCCCTATACACGAAATCACAGCTTCCCTATCTTCATCAACATTTAACAATTCCTCAAAATATTCCCTCCATCTTCCCAATACCTCTAACTCTCCATTTAATAACTCTCCTCTCCTATTTTTAACTGACAAATCCATTTGTTCTCTAGGCTTTCTTAACTTGTTAATCTCACTCCAAAACTTTTTCTTATTTTCAACAAAATTTGTTGATAACATCTCACCCACTCTCTCATTTGCTCTCTTTTTACATTGCTTCACCACTCTCTTAACTTCTCTCTTTTTCTCCATATACTCTTCCCTCCTTGTGTCACTTCTACTTTGTAAAAACTTCTCATATGCTAACTTTTTCTCCCTTACTACTCTCTTTACATCATCATTCCACCAATCGCTCCTCTTCCCTCCTGCACCCACTTTCCTGTAACCACAAACTTCTGCTGAACACTCTAACACTACATTTTTAAACCTAGCCCATACCTCTTCGACCCCATTGCCTATGCTCTCATTAGCCCATCTATCCTCCAATAGCTGTTTATATCTTACCCTAACTGCCTCCTCTTTTAGTTTATAAACCTTCACCTCTCTCTTCCCTGATGCTTCTATTCTCCTTGTATCCCATCTACCTTTTACTCTCAGTGTAGCTACAACTAGAAAGTGATCTGATATATCTGTGGCCCCTCTATAAACATGTACATCCTGAAGTCTACTCAACAGTCTTTTATCTACCAATACATAATCCAACAAACTACTGTCATTTCGCCCTACATCATATCGTGTATACTTATTTATCCTCTTTTTCTTAAAATATGTATTACCTATAACTAAACCCCTTTCTATACAAAGTTCAATCAAAGGGCTCCCATTATCATTTACACCTGGCACCCCAAACTTACCTACCACACCCTCTCTAAAGGTTTCTCCTACTTTAGCATTCAGGTCCCCTACCACAATTACTCTCTCATTTGGTTCAAAGGCTCCTATACATTCACTTAACATCTCCCAAAATCTCTCTCTCTCCTCTGCATTTCTCTCTTCTCCAGGTGCATACACGCTTATTATGACCCACTTCTCGCATCCAACCTTTACTTTAATCCACATAATTCTTGAATTTACACATTCATATTCTCTTTTCTCCTTCCATAACTGATCATTTAACATTACTGCTACCCCTTCCTTTGCTCTAACTCTCTCAGATACTCCAGATTTAATCCCATTTATTTCCCCCCACTGAAACTCTCCTACCCCCTTCAGCTTTGTTTCGCTTAGGGCCAGGACATCCAACTTCTTTTCATTTATAACATCAGCAATCATCTGTTTCTTGTCATCCGCACTACATCCACGCACATTTAAGCAACCCAGTTTTATAAAGTTTTTCTTCTTCTCTTTTTTAGTAAATGTATACAGGAGAAGGGGTTACTAGCCCATTGCTCCCGGCATTTTAGTCGCCTCATACGACACGCATGGCTTACGGAGGAAAGATTCTTTTCCACTTCCCCATGGACAATAGAAGAAATAAAAAAGAACAAGAGCTATTTAGAAAAAGGAGAAAAACCTAGATGTATGTATATATATATATGCATGTGCGTGTCTGTGAAGTGTGACCAAAGTGTAAGTAGGAGTAGCAAGATATCCCTGTTATCTTAGCGTGTTTATGAGACAGAAAAAGAAAACCAGCAATCCTACCATCATGTAAAACAGTTACAGGTTTCTGTTTCACAGTCATCTGGCAGGACGGTAGTACTTCCCTGGGTGGTTGCTGTCTACCAACCTACTATATATGTATATATACATACATATATATATATACATATATATATATATATATATACATATATATATATATATATATATATATATATATATATAAATACATATATATATATATATATATATATATATATATATATATATATATATATATGTATGTATATTTCGTGCAGGTCTTTCTCATATCCAACTTTCTCAGCATTCTTCACCTGACTCTCCACGAAACTATGCTGCCCATATATACTCATGCACCCTCTGCTCAGGTGCATTATCCTGCTCCTGACTTGATAATGCCAACTGTGTGGGTGAAATGTAGTCAATGAAGGGTTGCATTATACTGCATTTGTGAGTATTTTTCCATCTCACTGACATTTATACTATTTATCTCCATCTTATCCGTATTTGGTCACATACTTGATAACCTCTGGTGCAAACTGTGGGACTCATAACATCGGAGAAGTGGATAAAAAGGCTTCGAGGAAGGATATTTGGATTTCATCCTGAACCCATTATAATATTTTACTTCCCCTATCATCCCATCTTTTTAATTCAATGTTTTGTAGTACGGAAATTTAAGAAGTGTTCAATACTCATTCCTGGGAATATTTTGTGAAAGTTATTTTCCAACTTTCAAATGATTAATCTCCATTCAAATATGTCATATTTATCATTTACATCTTGTAGACTGCAATGGTGTAATAGGAACGTAATGTAATAATTATAAGAATACATACTTTATTGAACCTTTAATTGCTGTAATTAGTGCCTTGTCTATCTACCTTCATTGACGACGACCTCGGAGCCTTTCAGGTAGTGAAAATACATGATAATAAACCAAGTGTGGTTTACTCCTCATGATCTTCCACTCTTCCTTTGTGTGGTTCAGTAATTGCAGTGAAGTTCTTTCTATTCTTGGTTCCCATAAGTTCACAATGTTAGCCCAGATAAATTCGATAGGGTTCAGGTCACACTACTTACTAGGGAATGCAAGTAGGTCGAAATACCTCTGTTCTTGAAAGAACTGCCGTACAACCCTTGCAGTATTCTCAGGACAGTTATCGTGTATAAAGACGATTCTCTCAGGAAACGGGAGAACACAGGCCCTAACATCGGGAAACATGACCTTCAGTATTTCTAGAAACTGGTAAGCATTGCACCGTCTCTCATTCAAGACCAGCTCTCCCACACCGTAAAGATAAATCCTTCCTCACATGTTGCAAGTTATTTGGACACTCTTTGCCTCTTCGTAGATGCTGTTATGGTCAAATCTTGTTTTAACAGTAAAATACCTGTTACTAAATTGAAGTGGGATTGTATGAGGGTATTTAGGAAATATCTCTGATGATTTAACATTTCTTAACTTGTTTCAGAATTGAATTTGCAACTCATTAACAAAACACTTGCATCTATTCATTCTCCAACAGTGTATCTTGGAGTCTAAGGAGTCATTCATTGCACTATATTCCGAGTTTGTCAGCACGTCCTGGAGGGATTGGTACCAAACCTGCACACGAGAATCACTCCATATGAAAGCAAAAGACTCGGCAGGAGATGCAATATTCCCCCGATGAAAAGCAGGGTACACTGAGAGACAACACAGTAAGTGTCCGGGGCCCAAGACTGTTCAATTGCCTCCCAGCATACATAAGGGGGATTACCAATAGACCCCTGGTTGCCTTCAAGAAGGCACTGGACAGGCACCTAAAGTCAGTACCTGGCCAACCAGGCTGTGGTTCGTATGTCAGCTTGCGTGCGGCCAGCAGCAACAGCCTGGTTGATCAGACCCTGATCCACCACGAGGCCTGGTCTCAGAGCGGGCCGCGGGGGCGTTAACCCCCGAAACTCTCTCCAGGTAAAGTCCAGGTAAACACGGAATATAAGAGGAGAGATTAAAGGAGGTCAACCTGATAACACTATAGGACAGAAGAACTGGGGGGTATTTGATAACATAAGAACATAAGAAAGGAGGAACACTGCAGAAGTCCTTTTGGCCCATACTGACAGATCCTTTACAATACCAACCCACTAAACAGAACATTTACCCAACCCACTTTCAGTGTTACCCTAACAATAAACTCTGACAAATCTATTTAGTCATGTGCAAGCCCCACTCAAATCCAACTCCTCTCATTCATGTATTATAACGACTTACAAAATACTGAGAGGAATTAATGAAACCAGCACGGGTAGAATGTTTCGTGGATCAGTTGCAGGAACAAGAGGGCACAGCTGGAGCTCAGATGAGTCAAAGAGATGTTAAGAAGTATTTCTTCAGCCATAGGGTTGTCAAGAAATAGGAAAATCTGGAGAGTGAAGTATTAGAGGCGGGATCCGCACATAGTTATAAGAAGAGGTACGATAAGACTGTGGAAGTCGAGAGAAAGGGGACCTAGCAGCGACAAGCGAAGTGGAGGGGCCAGGAGCTGGGATTCGACCTCTGCAACCACAAATAGGTGAATACAAACAGGTGAGAATGAGTTGTAGTGTAGGCAACCTACACATATGGTAGTGCAGGCAACACTAAACCTACACATATGGTAGTGCACGGTACACTACACTTACACGTATGGTAGGGCAGTAAACACTGCACCTACACATATGGTAATGAAGGCAACACTACACTTACACATATGGTAATGAAGGCAACACTACACCTACACATACGGTAGGGCAGGCAACACTGCACCTACACATGTGGTAGAGCAGGATACGCTACACCTACACATATGGGAGTGCACGGTACACTACACTTGCACAAATTAGAGTGCAGGCAACATTGCACTTACACGTATGGTAGATCAGGCAACACAACACCTACACATATGGTAGTGCAGGATACACTACACTTACACATATGGGAATGCAGGGTACACTACATCTACACATGAGAGTGCAGGCAACATTACACTTACACGTATGGTAGATCAGGCAACACTGCACCTATACATATGGTAATGAAGGGAACACTTCACCTACACATATGGTAGGGCAGGATACACTACACTTACACAAATGGGAGTGCAGGGTACACTATATCTACACATATGGAGTGCAGGGTACACTATACCTACATATATGGTAGAGCAGGATACACTACACCTACACATATGGGAGTGCAGGGTACACTACACCTACACATATGGTAGTGCAGGCAACACTACACAAATGTATATGGTAGGACAGGCAACACTGCACCTACACATACGGTAGTAAAGGCAACACTACACCTACACATATAGTAGTGCAGACTACACTACACTTACATATATGGGAGGAGTGGCACGAAAGAATCAAAGAGGCATAACTGGACGTCATAGCCCTCACAGACTCTAAGCTCACAGGGATGATAACAGATGCCATTTTTCCAACTGGATGTCAGATCTGAGGAAAGACAGAGGGAACAAAGGGGGTGGAGGAGTGGCACTGATGATTAAAAACCGATGGGATTTTGATGAGCTGGAGAGAGGAGACAGAAGAGAAGCAAGAGATTACATAGTACTAACGCTTCAGTTTGGAGGTCCCAAGGTGGTAATTGCTGTGATGTATAACACACCACAGAACAGCAAGAGGCTAAGGCAAGATTATGGTGAGAGTAATAGAGCGATGGTTGACACACTGGCTGAAGTGGCCAGAAAGGCTCATGCGAGCAGGGCAAAGCTACTGATCATGGGTGACTTCAACCACAAGGAAATCGATTGGGAATACTTGGCTCCACATGGAAGCCAAGAAACGTGGAGGGCTAAGATAATGGAGGGGTACTGGAAAACCTCATGTACCAACATGTAAGGGACATTACGAGAGAGAGAGAGAGGAGAGAATGAACCAGCAAGATTGGACCTTGTATTCACCTTGAGTAGTGCAGATATTGAGGACATCACACATGAATGACCCCTTGGGGGCCAGTGAACATGTGGCTTTAAGCTTCGAATACAAAGTAGACTTACAAGTGGAGGGGGAAGCAGGAAGGGCTGGACAAATGAAGCCAAACTACAAGAAAGGGGACTACGCAAGCATGAAGAACTTCCTCAACAGGGTTCAGTGGGACAGAGAACTGGCAGGGAAATCAGTAGACGAGATGATGGAATATGTGACAACAATATGCAAGGAAACTGAGGAGAGGTTTGTACCCAAGGATAACAGGAATAATGAAAAAGCTAGGATGAGCCCGTGGCTCACCCAAAGGTGCAGGGAGACCAAAACGAAGTGTGCTAGAGAATGGAAGAAGTATAGAAAGCAAAGGACCTAAGAGAATAAGGAGACCAGTCGTAGAGCCAGAAATGAATATGCATAGGTAAGACGGGAGGCCCAAAGACAATATGAGAATGACATAGCAGCGAAAGCCAAATCTGACTGAAAACTGTTGTACAGCCACATCAGGAGGAATATAACAGTCAAGGACCAGGTAATCAGGCTGAGGAACGACTGCGAAGTATGTGAGGAGCTCAACAGGAGATTCAATGAAGTGTTCACAGAGGAGACAGAAGTGCCTCCAGAAAGGCAGAGAGGTTGTGTACACCATCAAGTGTTGGACACAATACGTGCAACCGAGGAAAAAGTAAAGAGGATGTTAAGCGATCTAAATACCTCAAAGATGATAGGGCCGGATAATATCTCTCCATGGGTCCTGAGGGAGCAGAGGTGCTTTGTGTACCACTAACAACTATCTTCAACATATCTATCGAAACAGGACGACTACCGGAAGTATGGAAGACAGCAAATGTAGTCTCAGTTTTTAAAAAAGGAGACAGACACGAAGCATTAAACTACAGACCAATGTCACTGACGTGTATAGTATGCAAGGTCATGGAGAAAATTATCAGGAGAAGAGTGGTGGAGCACCTAGAAAGGAATGAGCTTAACGACAGCCAGCACGGTTTCAGGGACGGGAAATCCTGCGTCACAAACCTACTGGAGTTTTATGACTGGGTGTCGATAGTGAGACAAGAGGGAGAGGGGTGGGTAGATTGCATTTTCTTGGACTGTAAGAAGGCGTTTGACACAGTTCCACACAAGAGATTAGTGCGGAAGTTGGAGGACCAGGCAGGGATAACAGGGAAGGCACTACAGTGGATCAGAGAATACTTGTCCGGAAGACAGCAGCGAGGCATAGTACGTGGGGAGGTGTCAGAGTGGGCGCCGGTAACGAGCAGGGTGCCACAGGGATCAGTCCTAGGACTGGTGCTGTTTCTGGTATTTGTAAAGATGACGGAAGGAATAGACTCTGAAGTGTCCCTCTTTGCAGATGTGAAGCTGATGAAAAGAATTCAATCGGACGAAGACCAGGCAGAATTCAAGAGGGATCCAGACATACTGCAGGCCTGGTCCAGAAGCTGGCTCCTTGAGTTCAACTCCACCAAGTGCAAGGTCACGAAGATTGGGGAAGGGCAAAGAAGACCACAGACAGAGTACAGCCTAGGGGGGCCAGAGACTACAAACCTCACTCAAGGAAAAGGATCTTAGTGTGAGTATATCACCAGGAACATCTCCTGAGGCGTACATCAACCAAATAACTGCTGCAGCATATGGGCGCCTAGAAAACCTAGGAACAGCATTCTGACATCTAAACAAGGAGTCATTCAGGACCCTGTACACTGTACGTTAGGCACATATAGGAATATGCAGCGCCAGTCTGGAACCCTCACTTAGCCAAGCATGTAAGGAAACTAGAGAAAGTGCAAATGTTTGCAACAAAACTAGTCCTGGAGCTAAGTGATATGTCTTACGAGGAGAGGTTAAGGGGAAATCGACCTGACGGCACTGGAAAATAGGAAAGTTAGGGGGAATATGATAACGACATATAAAATACTGAGAGGTATAGACAAGGTGGACAGAGACAGGATGTTCCAGAGATGGGACACAGCAGCAAGGGGTCACAGTTGGAAACTGAAGACTCAGATGAACCACAGGGATGTTAGGAAGTATTTCTTGAGTCACAGAGTTGTCAGGAAGTGGAACAGTCTGGGTAGTGATGTAGTGGAGGCAGGATCCATATATAGCTTTAAGCAGAGGTATGATAAAGCTCACGGAGCGGGAAGAGTGACCGGGTAGCGGCCAGTTGAAGAGGCGGGGCCAGGAGCTGTGACTTGACCCCTGCAACCACAACTAGGTGAGTACAACTCGGTGAGTACATATGGGAGTGCAGGACACACTACAACTACTCATATTGCAGTGCCAGATACACTACATCTACACGTGTTAGTGCTGACAACACTACACCTACACATGTTTTAGTGCTGGCAACACTACACCACGGCCCCCACCCCACAATATGCAATAGAATCCTATAGCACCCGCAGTGGCATCACCAGACATCATAGTCCTCATGGAAACCAAGCTCTTAGGTAAGATAACAAATGCAATCTTTCCAACGGGATATCAGATCATGAAGAAAAACAGAGAGAACAGAGAGGGTGGAGGAGTGACACTGCTTATCAAAAACCAATGGGATTTTGAGGAGTTGGTGAGAGGGAACAGAGGAGAAGCAAGGGACTACATAATGGGAACACTTCAGACTGGAGGTCCCAAGGTGGTGATTGCAGTGATGAATAACCCACCACAGAACAGTAGGAGGCCTAAACAGGAACATGATGAGAGTAACAGAGAGATGGTTGACACACTAGCCGAAGTGGCCAGAAAGGCCCATGTGAGCAGGGGAAAGCTATTGGTGTTGGGTGACTTCAACCACAAAGAAATAGATTTGGAAAGCCTGGAATCACATGGAAACGTGGAGGGCTAAGAAGGCAGTGGAAAACCTCATCCATCAACACGTTAGGGACACTAGCAGAGAGAGAGAGAGAGAGAGGAGAGTATGAATCAACAGCAAAACTGGACCTGGTATTCACCTTGAGCAGTGCAGATATTGAGGACATCACATATGAAAGGCCCCTCGGAGCTAGTGATCAAGTGGTTCTAAGCTTCGGATACATAGAGTTACAAGTGGAAAGAGAAGGAGGAAGGGCAAGAGGAATGAAGCCAAAGTAGAAGAGAGGGGACTGTATAGGCATGAGGAATTTCCTTTGTGAGGTCCAATGGACTGAAAACTGGAAGGGAAAACAATAAATGAGATGATGGAATATGTGACAACAATATGCATGGAAGCTGAAGAAAGGTTTGTATCCAAGGGTAACAGACATAATGAGAAGGCCAGGAATACCCCTTGGTTCACCCAAACGTGATGATGCAGTATCTTACAGATGTGATGAATGGTTTTGAAAACCGACAAGTTGAAGAATGAGACACTTATGCAACAAATGGGAATCTTTATTGAAGAAACGTTTCGCTACACATTGTCTTCATCAGTCCAGTACAAAGTAGGAAGGCATAAGGAGAGGAGGAGTTTGAGGTAATCAGTCCCTCAGCCTGGAGTCGATGCGTTCAGTCCATCAATCTTGTAGAAAGTACAGCATAGGGCCGTAGACGTGGCTTATATACTATAGTCAGGTGGGGCGAAGCAGGAAGAGGCGGGGTCATAGTGGAACCATCCACTAGTCTAAGTAGGTCTTCGTCCAAAGACCTTCTTACACTTGTCAGTTTTCAAAACCATTCATTACATCTGCCAGACACTACAACATCATGGGATCTTGATACAAAGAATTCTTCAAAACTTGTCCAACATTTGGACGAAGACCTACTTCGACTAGTGGATGGTACCACTATGACCCCGCCTCCTCCTGCTTCACCTCACCTCACTACAGTATATAAGCCACGTCTACGGTACGGCTCTATGCTGTACTTTCTACAAGACTGATGGACTGAACACATCGACTCTAGACTGAGGGACTGATTACCTCAAACTCCTCCTTTCCTTATGCCTTCCTGCTTTGTAAGACTGATGAAACCACTGTGTGGCGAAACGTTTCTTCAGTAAATATTCTCTTTTGTTGCATAAGTGTCCCATTCTTCAACTTGTCGGTTTTTAAAACCATTCATCACTACACAAACACATGTGTTAGTGCTGGTAACACTACACCAACACATGTGTTAGTGCTGGTAACACTACACCAACACATGTGTTAATGCTGGTAACACTACACCAACACATGTGTTAGTGCTGGTAACACTACACCAACACATGTGTTAGTGCTGGTAACACTACACCAACACATGTGTTAGTGCTGGTAACACTACACCAACACATGTGTTAGTGCTGGTAACACTACACCAACACATGTGTTAGTGCTGGTAACACTACACCAACACATGTGTTAGTGCTGGTAACACTACACCAACACATGTGTTAGTGCTGGTAACACTACACCAACACATGTGTTAGTGCTGGTAACACTACACCAACACATGTGTTAATGCTGGTAACACTACACCAACACATGTGTTAGTGCTGGTAACACTACACCAACACATGTGTTAGTGCTGGTAACACTACACCAACACATGTGTTAGTGCTGGTAACACTACACCAACACATGTGTTAGTGCTGGTAACACTACACCAACACATGTGTTAGTGTTGGTAACACTACACCAACACATGTGTTAATGCTGGTAACACTACACCAACACATGTGTTAGTGCTGGTAACACTACACCAACACACGTGTTAATGCTGGTAACACTACACCAACACATGTGTTAGTGCTGGTAACACTACACCAACACATGTGTTAGTGCTGGTAACACTACACCAACACATGTGTTAGTGTTGGTAACACTACACCAACACATGTGTTAATGCTGGTAACACTACCCCAACACATGTGTTAGTGCTGGTAACACTACACCAACACATGTGTTAGTGCTGGTAACACTACACCAACACATGTGTTAGTGCTGGTAACACTACACCAACACATGTGTTAGTGCTGGTAACACTACACCAACACATGTGTTAGTGCTGGTAACACTACACCAACACATGTGTTAGTGCTGGTAACACTACACCAACACATGTGTTAGTGCTGGTAACACTACACCAACACATGTGTTAGTGCTGGTAACACTACACCAACACATGTGTTAGTGCTGGTAACACTACACCAACACATGTGTTAATGCTGGTAACACTACACCAACACATGTGTTAGTGCTGGTAACACTACACCAACACATGTGTTAGTGCTGGTAACACTACACCAACACATGTGTTAGTGCTGGTAACACTACACCAACACATGTGTTAGTGCTGGTAACACTACACCAACACATGTGTTAGTGTTGGTAACACTACACCAACACATGTGTTAATGCTGGTAACACTACACCAACACATGTGTTAGTGCTGGTAACACTACACCAACACACGTGTTAATGCTGGTAACACTACACCAACACATGTGTTAGTGCTGGTAACACTACACCAACACATGTGTTAGTGCTGGTAACACTACACCAACACATGTGTTAGTGCTGGTAACACTACACCAACACATGTGTTAGTGCTGGTAACACTACACCAACACATGTGTTAGTGTTGGTAACACTACACCAACACATGTGTTAATGCTGGTAACACTACACCAACACATGTGTTAGTGCTGGTAACACTACACCAACACACGTGTTAATGCTGGTAACACTACACCAACACATGTGTTAGTGCTGGTAACACTACACCAACACATGTGTTAGTGCTGGTAACACTACACCAACACATGTGTTAGTGTTGGTAACACTACACCAACACATGTGTTAATGCTGGTAACACTACACCAACACATGTGTTAGTGCTGGTAACACTACACCAACACATGTGTTAGTGCTGGTAACACTACACCAACACATGTGTTAGTGCTGGTAACACTACACCAACACATGTGTTAGTGCTGGTAACACTACACCAACACATGTGTTAGTGCTGGTAACACTACACCAACACATGTGTTAGTGCTGGTAACACTACACCAACACATGTGTTAGTGCTGGTAACACTACACCAACACATGTGTTAGTGCTGGTAACACTACACCAACACATGTGTTAGTGCTGGTAACACTACACCAACACATGTGTTAATGCTGGTAACACTACACCAACACATGTGTTAGTGCTGGTAACACTACACCAACACATGTGTTAGTGCTGGTAACACTACACCAACACATGTGTTAGTGCTGGTAACACTACACCAACACATGTGTTAGTGCTGGTAACACTACACCAACACATGTGTTAGTGTTGGTAACACTACACCAACACATGTGTTAATGCTGGTAACACTACACCAACACATGTGTTAGTGCTGGTAACACTACACCAACACACGTGTTAATGCTGGTAACACTACACCAACACATGTGTTAGTGCTGGTAACACTACACCAACACATGTGTTAGTGCTGGTAACACTACACCAACACATGTGTTAGTGTTGGTAACACTACACCAACACATGTGTTAATGCTGGTAACACTACACCAACACATGTGTTAGTGCTGGTAACACTACACCAACACATGTGTTAGTGCTGGTAACACTACACCAACACATGTGTTAGTGCTGGTAACACTACACCAACACATGTGTTAATGCTGGTAACACTACACCAACACATGTGTTAGTGCTGGTAACACTACACCAACACATGTGTTAGTGCTGGTAACACTACACCAACACATGTGTTAGTGCTGGTAACACTACACCAACACATGTGTTAGTGCTGGTAACACTACACCAACACATGTGTTAGTGCTGGTAACACTACACCAACACATGTGTTAGTGCTGGTAACACTACACCAACACATGTGTTAGTGCTGGTAACACTACACCAACACATGTGTTAGTGCTGGTAACACTACACCAACACACGTGTTAGTGCTGGTAACACTACACCAACACATGTGTTAATGCTGGTAACACTACACCAACACATGTGTTAGTGCTGGTAACACTACACCAACACATGTGTTAATGCTGGTAACACTACACCAACACATGTGTTAGTGCTGGTAACACTACACCAACACATGTGTTAGTGCTGGTAACACTACACCAACACATGTGTTAGTGCTGGTAACACTACACCAACACATGTGTTAGTGCTGGTAACACTACACCAACACATGTGTTAGTGCTGGTAACACTACACCAACACATGTGTTAGTGCTGGTAACACTACACCAACACATGTGTTAGTGCTGGTAACACTACACCAACACATGTGTTAGTGCTGGTAACACTACACCAACACATGTGTTAGTGCTGGTAACACTACACCAACACATGTGTTAGTGCTGGTAACACTACACCAACACATGTGTTAGTGCTGGTAACACTACACCAACACATGTGTTAGTGCTGGTAACACTACACCAACACATGTGTTAATGCTGGTAACACTACACCAACACATGTGTTAGTGCTGGTAACACTACACCAACACATGTGTTAGTGCTGGTAACACTACACCAACACATGTGTTAGTGCTGGTAACACTACACCAACACATGTGTTAGTGCTGGTAACACTTCACCAACACATGTGTTAGTGCTGGTAACACCGTCATGTTATAACGCTGCCAACACTACAAATACACATGTGCTCTTGTTGGCAACATTTGTGTTTGTACCTACAAATCTTTCTGCCCAAACTTCAATAATATTTCCTACTCAAGTTCTATATTTTTTGTGATTTTTTGCCTCCCCTGTGATCCTCCAAGTTCCTCCATTATTCAATGTGGCTTACTCCTTCTTCTTCATATATCTTTGGTATTTTATATTTTTGGTCGTGAGTCTTTCCTTTATAATCTTGAGGAGACAGTATTATTCTCTTTATTTTCTGGTTTAATCCTGCGTCGGGTACTCTTAAGAGAATTCTGATTTATTCTTTCTGTTTTACTTGCTTGTGTGCGTACTCACCTGTTTGAATTCACTTGTTTGTTATTGTTAGGGTTGAATCTCAGCTCCTGACCCTGCCTCCTACCTGACTTTAACAGAGTTCACTATCTGGTGGCAATTCAGGCACTATCATACTTACTCTAAAAGGTATATTTGCAGTAGAGCATATTCGAATGCACTGTTTACCTTGTAATTTTTTCCTGCGACATTAAAATGTCTATTCAATGTATTGCTTTATTAGTTATAACATTGAGAATTTACGTTATTTATGTCTCAGTGAACTAATTCCTGGAATAAGAGGAGACAAGACTTTGGAAACTAGAAAGACAGGGGCGTTTGTTGCTTGAATATCTCCCTGAATACAAAAGCATTAAATTTTGGTATCATCTTCAGACTTCTTGGTGGGTAAAAATTATAGCCATGATGAAAACTAATAATTAACATTACAGTAGCTGTCTTTTTCTCTAATTTATGTAAATAGGAACGAGATTACTCTAATATTCTGAGATGAGCTTTCCTTTAATTATATTTTTTACCAATATTTTTCCTCATCTCTGAGTGGAATGTATTTTCGTTAGAGATTTTGGTTACATAACCATAATGTTTCCCTGGTTGTCTCTCCTCACCTCTGTATATGTAAAGAGTTTCTCTACACACGGAGAAGTAAGAAATTCTCAATATAAACAAAATTGCTTCGACCCTCTTTCAAATGACAAATAATTATTGCAGAATCTTCAAAACAAGCCAGAGTTTTATTGCAGTTATGGATTATATTTCCAGAAAGTCGAGACGAATTCCACTAAATGATGGCATGTTTATTAATTTATTGAGGAAGAGATTAACCGAGTCATTTGCTATTTCTATCATTGTTTTTAAATACGCTATTGTTTATATGTATTCCGAATATATCTGTGTCTGTAGTCTCCAGCTGTCCGATCGTATTCACCCATCGTGTTCACCCATTGTGTTCACCCATCGTGTTCACCCATTGTGTTCACCCATCGTGTTCACCCATCGTGTTCACCCATCGTATTCACCCATCGTGTTCACCCATCGTGTTCACCCATCGTGTTCACCCATCCATGCCTACCTTATAAAGTCCCTTAGCATTATGTCTCTCCTGGTCCTTCTTTTCTTTCATTTCTTCATGTGTAGTTTTGACACTTCATTATCCTTAAGTATGTGACAAGTATTGTTTTTGAAACTTTTCACATTATCAAGTTTCATAAAGGTTTAATTTGGATGTGTTTCGTGTTGATGCTGAGTATCCTAAGGTTTCCTTGACTTGTATCGAATTCAGGGTTATTAGTCATTCTTTCTGGGAGATTCTTAGTAGCTAATCTGAATCCCCTGTAGTGGTATCCATACTGTAAACACAGTTAGTATTCATATTTTCCGTGTTTGGAAATAACGTACAGAGGAGTGATTTTCTGTTTATTACTTAATCGTTCTTTACACTTCTACAGTACTAAAGCTGATAACAATTCTTCCATCTGCCATTACTTGCTATTCTTACATATATATTTTTTGTTCTTTCTGCGCTTATGGTCCAAAATTTGTCAGAGATTTCCACACTTAAGTTTTCTGTATTTTTTTCAGTCTAATCCGTTTTCATTATGTTGGAAATATTCCATCACCCTTATCTCCCTTGTTCCTCTCGTACACTCCTGCTACTCACTTCATCTTCCAGTGTATGTTGTTCTACTCTTAGCATATATATTGTATGTCTTTTCTTGTTTCCTGGCTAAACCACTCTGAATCCTCAACCATTCTCATATTTACTTATTTCTCTACATGCATTCTATTTCTAATTCATCAATTAAGTCATCATTTAGTTTCTGTTATTTTTCTATTCACATCCATTCAGTATTTATGTCATGAAGTGGCTTTTTTCTCGCATACCAATCACTTTTCTTTACTCATCTTTCTCTTTCTCCATTCACTACTTAGTTTACAAACCTTTTGCAACTAGCAATGTTCCTTGCGGAGAGGATGTTGCTGCATTATAGCTGAGTGTTAATAGTCCCAGTACAAAGGGAATAAAGCCTCAGGCACCTTTGTACACTCAGCATAAGTCGACGAAGCCTCTGACAGGCTGTTAGTTCCAAAACACAATGGCTAGAGTCTTAGTGGATGTTACCGATGTAGTTTCAGGCAGGCTGGTACTCCCAGCACACAGTGGATGTAGCCGATGTAGTTTCAGACAGGCTGGTACTCCTAGCACACAGTGGATGTAGCCGATGTAGTTTCAGGCAGGCTGGTACTCCCAGCCAACAGTGGATGTAGCCGATGTAGTTTCAGGCAGGCTGGTACTCCCAGCCAACAGTGGATGTAGCCGATGTAGTCTCAGGCAGGCTGGTACTCCCAGCACACATCCAGCTTCATCCTGTCTGGCTGTCCCAATACAGCGGGCGGCTCAGACACCTCGGGTTGATGATCCCAGCACACAGTGGGTGTTTTGAGAAGCTGATGGTCCTGACATGTAGTGCGCATACGAAGACAACACAAACTGGATGACTCAGAGTCACGTAGTCCCTATGCGTAGTAGGTGAGTCAGTCGATGGTGGTTATAACTCGTACAGAATCATGTACTTGTAGATCCAACACACAGTGAGCGACACTTCAAAATCAGGTGGTCCCAGCATACAGTGGATGACTCAAGAGCAAATACTCCAAAAGGCATTGAACAAGCCAAAAGCAAGTGGACTAACAGGTAGTTTATTATAACGGACTTAGCGAACACCTGTCTAGTCTTGACTGAGGATGTGTCTAGTGATTCACTCGACGAAGATCAAACTTGCAAGAGAGAGCAATTCATAACCGCAGTTCTGAACAAAAGGATAATGGCATTGCAATATATTACACTAATGTACCGAAGAACACATGTGGAGTACATATAGGCACTTTTCGAGTTAATTTTAAACAATACATTCAACAAGCATCACTTACTATTTGCTGGTGACTTTAATACCCATAAATAAATGGCTTCCTAAGCAACATGTATAATTGTCTACTATTGCACTGGCTACTCTGGTTAATAAATCTCTTGAAATCAAAACTATTCCTAATACACTGAAGGTAGCACATGTTAACCCAGTTCACAAAGGTAAAGACAGAACAGAAATTAACAGTTATAGATCAGTCTGTATTTGGCCATCATTGTCTAAAATCCTCGAGAGAAAAATATATTAACCCTTAACAGTTTGTATTTAGGGCAAGATAAAGTATTAATGCTGAGATCAAGAAGATTGTAGAATTTTCAGCTCCAGAAAGTAATAAATACCGAATGGGCATTTTCATTGTTCTAAGCAAAGCATTTTACACTGTAGACCACAGTAACTTACTGCTGAAACTAGACTAATATGGAATCAGAGAGTTATAACAGAAGATGTATACACAATACAAAAGCAAGTATCTCTATTAAGAACAGGATGGGGGCGAGTACTGTGCCTTGTGGAAAAGAAATTTTCACTATGGCAGCCTCCTACTTAACTCTAGTTACCATTACTCTTTGTCTCCGCTTACTTAGAAAATTCAAGATTTATTTCCCCACGTTTCCAGTTATTCCTTTAGGACGCAGTTTGTGTGTTATTACACCAT
>NC_091295.1:3135116-3165116 GCF_038502225.1 Cherax quadricarinatus
TAAAACAATTACAGCCTTTCGTTTTACACTCACTTGGCAGGATGGTAGTACCTCCCTGGGTGGTTGCTGTCTACCAACCTACTACCACAGGGCGGTAGTACCTCCCTGGATGGTTGCTGTCTGCCAACCTACTACCAAAAGAAAGTAGCACCTCCGTTGGTGGTTGCTGTCTACCAACCTACTGCCACAGGACGGTAGTACCTCCCTGGGTGGTTGCTGTCTACAACCTACTGCCACAGGACGGTAGTGCCTCCCTGGGTGGTTGCTGTCTACAACCTACTACCACAGGATGGTAGTACCTCCCTGGGTAGTTGCTGTCTACCAACCTACTACCACAGGATGGTAGTACCTCTCTGGGTTGTTGCTGTCTACCAACCAAATACCACAGGACGGTAGTACCTCCCTGGGTGGTTGATGTCTACCAACCTACTACCACAGGACGGTAGTACCTCCAACCTACTACCACAGGAGGGTGGTACCTCCCTGGGTGGTTGCTGTCTACCAACCTACTACCACAGGAGGGTGGTACCTCCCTGGATGGTTGCTGTCTACCAACCTACTACCACAGGAGGGTGGTACCTCCCTGGGTGGTTGCTGTCTACCAACCTACTACCACAGGAGGGTAGTACCTCCCTGGGTGGTTGCTGTCTACCAACCTACTACCACAGGAGGGTGGTACCTCCCTGGGTGGTTGTTGTCTAGCAACCTACTACCACAGGAGGGTAGTACCTCCCTGGGTGGTTGCTGTCTACCAACCTACTACCACAGGAGGGTGGTACCTCCCTGGGTGGTTGTTGTCTACCAACCTACTACCACAGGACGGTAGTACCTCCCTGGGTGGTTGCTGTCTACCAACCTACTACCACAGGACGGTAGTACCTCCCTGGGTGGTTGCTGTCTACCAACCTACTACCACAGGACGGTAGTACCTCCCTGGGTGGTTGTTGTCTACCAACCTACTACCACAGGACGGTAGTACCTCCCTGGGTGGTTGCTGTCTACCAACCTACTACCACAGGACGGTAGTACCTCCCAGGGTGGTTGCTGTCTACCAACCTACTACCACAGGACGGTAGTACCTCCCTGGGTGGTTGCTGTCTACCAACCTACTACCACAGGACGGTAGTAACTCCCTGGGTGGTTGCTGTCTACCAACCTACTACCACAGGACGGTAGTACCTCCCTGGGTGGTTGCTGTCTACCAACCTACTACCACAGGACGGTAGTACCTCCCTGGGTGGTTGCTGTCTACCAACCTACTACCACAGGACGGTAGTACCTCCCTGGGTGGTTGATGTCTACCAACCTACTACAACAGGACGGTAGTACCTCCCTGGGTGGTTGCTGTCTACCAACCTACTACCACAGGACGGTAGTACCTCCCTGGGTGGTTGCTGTCTACCAACCTACTACCACAGGACGGTAGTACCTCCCTGGGTGGTTGCTGTCTACCAACCTACTACCCTAATACACACACACATATATATATATATATATATATATATATATATATATATATATATATATATATCTATATATATATATATATATATATATATATATATAAATATGCGATAATTAAATAATACATCTTGTGATCAGGTTCAAAATATTAATAATTATTTTTGTTTGAAGAAGAATGTCACTTCGTATGTTTAGTCTTGAAATTTTACTGATATTCTTAAATTACTTGGAATCGTTGTTATCAGTTCCTGGTGAAACATTATCTAGTCAAACTTTACTGCTGCTGGATCTTGATAAGAACAAAACTTGTCGCTTCCTCTGAGCCAAGTACATTTTAATTTGGAAATTTTATTAAGCTAATTGCTTCTTATGTAATTATTAGACTGTCTTTTTTTAACCCGCTTCAAATCGTAAATGTTGGTGTTTACCTGGAGTTTACCTGGAGAGAGTTTCGGGGGTCAACGCCCCAGCGGCCCGGTCTGTGACCAGGCCTCCTGGTGGATCAGCGCCTGATCAACCAGGCTGTTGCTGCTGGCTGCACGCAAACCAACGTACGAGCCACAGCCCGGCTGATCAGGAACTGACTTTAGGTGCTTGTCCAGTGCCAGCTTGAAGACTGCCAGGGGTCTGTTGGTAATCCCCCTTATGTGTGCTGGGAGGCAGTTGAACAGTCTCGGGCCCCTGACACTTATTGTATGGTCTCTTAACGTGCTAGTGACACCCCTGCTTTTCATTGGGGGGATGGTGCATCATCTGCCAAGTCTTTTGCTTTCGTAGTGAGTGATTTTCGTGTGCAAATTCGGTACTAGTCCCTCTAGGATTTTCCAGGTGTATATAATCATGTATCTCTCCCTCCTGCGTTCCAGGGAATACAGGTGTATCTCAGTTGAAAATTTTTATGCTTTAATTTTCGTATTATTGAATTTCTGTGTTATAATATTTTTTTATTAATATTATTATTTATTCCGGTTTTAATCAAATTAAATTTTCTCAAAACATCGAAATTATTTTTTCTTCTCTAAGGATTGTACAAAACTGAAAATATAATGTATATGACAAATCAAATCTGGAAGAAAATAAATATTACTGGTAAACGAGTTTTTAAGGTTAACGAGGGAAGATTTTCCAGTCTTCGAATTATTCCCAGCAAAACTGTCCTTTTCTATCTCCAAAATTTTCGTGTAAATAAACCATACCCCCGGCCGGGATTGAACCCGCGGTCATAGAGTCTCAAAATTCCAGCCCGTGTAGAAATATACCTAGTTGGATAAATCTTATTGTGGCTAGCTGGTCTAGTGGCTAACGCGACGGGCTGGAGTTTTGAGACTCTATGACCGCGGGTTCAATCCCGGCCGGGGGTATGGTTTGTCTGCAATCGTGTCATTACGATTTCTTGAGTCATGTTGACGGCAGTGAAGGGACTTGAGCTAGAGTTCGTCACGGCCACGCTAGCTGGAGATTCGTCTGTAAAAACTTGCATTTGTGGTCACAGAGGTGCCTGTGCTAACTTTCCTATGGTGTAGAAATATACCTAGTTGGATGAATCTTATTGTGGCTAGCTGGTCTAGTGGCTAACGCGACGGGCTGGAGTTTTGAGACTCTATGACCGCGGGTTCAATCCCGGCCGGGGGTATGGTTTGTTTGCAATCGTGTCATTACGATTTCGTGTAAACCTCTAGAACGCCATATTGGTGTTCAAATTTTCCACAATGGTTTACTGCATCTTGGGTGAGATTTGCGCGACTATGTCGACTCATAGGTTCCATATGTATACTCTTACTTAAGCCATTCTCTGAGTTAGTTTCCATGTTATAACTGCAGACAAACACCGTCGTTCTTCTTCAAATTTTCAACATTCGCATGTCCTACGTAGAAGAAAGTTAGTATATATAATGGAGTGTGTAAGTACCATTTTGCACCTTTTAACCTCGAAATAGTGCGGCATTACTAATAGTTCTGGCATCATTCTTCGGATAAATGGTTCTTAAAACCATTAAGTTGATGATACTTGTGCAACACTTGTGCAACACTTGTGCAACACTTGTGCAACACTTGTGCAACACTTGTGCAACACTTGGGTGGAAAGGTTTCACCACGTTCGGTGTATTTGTTGTACCATCATCAAGATTAATGGACTGAACACATCGACTCCAGGCTGAAGGACTGATTACCTCAAGCTTCTTCTGATCTTCCACCACTCCTCTGTGAACTGGACTGAAGAAGCCACTAACTAGCTACTACTCAGAGGAATTGACAAGGTGGAAAAAGACGTGATGTTCCAGAGATGGGACACAGCAACAAAGGGACACAGTTGGAAGCTGAAGACACAGATGAATCACAGGGATGTCAGGAAGTATTTCTTCAGCCACAGACTAGTAAGGAAGTGGAATAGTTTGGGAAGCAATGTAGTGGAGGCAGGATCCATACATAGCTTTAAGCAGAGGTATGATAAAGCTCACGGTTCAAGGAGAGTGACCTAGTAGCGACCAGTGAAGAGGCGGGGCCAGGAGCTAGGACTCGACCCCTGCAACCTCAACTATGTGAGTACAACTAGGTGAGTACAACTAGGTGAGTACAACTAGGTGAGTACAACTAGGTGAGTACAACTAGGTGAGTACAACTAGGTGAGTACAACTAGGTGAGTACAACTAGGTGAGTACAACTAGGTGAGTACAACTAGGTGAGTACAACTAGGTGAGTACAACTAGGTGAGTACAACTAGGTGAGTACAACTAGGTGAGTACAACTAGGTGAGTACAACTAGGTGAGTACAACTAGGTGAGTACAACTAGGTGAGTACAAGTGTCTCATTCATTTACTTTGAGACTCGTGATCCAAGGAACAACTTCACTTCCTCTTGCTAGAATCATGAATGCCTTGCATTATGTGATTCGAACGGGTTTAGAGCTTTCTCTCATTAAAATATAGAAATTTTGAGTGACATCAATCATCAATGGCTGACACATCAATCATCAATGGCTGACACATCAATCATCAATGGCTGATACATCAATCATCAATGGCTGACACATCAATCATCAATGGCTGACACATCAATCATCAATGGCTGACACATCAATCATCAATGGCTGACACATCAATCATCAATGGCTGACACATCAATCATCAATGGCTGACACATCAATCATCAATGGCTGACACATCAATCATCAATGGCTGACACATCAATCATCAATGGCTGACACATCAATCATCAATGGCTGACACATCAATCATCAATGGCTGACACATCAATCATCAATGGCTGACACATCAATCATCAATGGCTGACACATCAATCATCAATGGCTGACACATCAATCATCAATGGCTGACACATCAATCATCAATGGCTGACACATCTAATAAAATGGGTGAAATGTTGCATGGGTTAAGCTCTGTAGGTACAGATTTTTGAATTGTTTGCAAGAACTATAAAATGATAGTTAGTTACACAGACTAGTCTGTGTAACTGTTAGTTACACAGACTAGTCTGTGTAACTGTTAGTTACACAGACTAGTCTGTGTAACTCATAGTATGTCAGTTTCATTAATCACATTGGTTTCTGTGAAAAAAAAAATAGAGAATGTGTCTTCTTATCAGGAATAAGTTACAATGTTTGGCTCTATTTTATTATCCTAGATTAAATCAACATAATGAACATTTATGTGTATATAACATCTGTGCCCTAAAGATCATTTTCATTTTATGTTATTTAACCTAAGCTCACATGAAACTTGCTTAGCGTTCTTATTTTCGTAAATTGCTCTTCAGTCGTATTTAGAAAAAATCTTGAAATGATTTTGTTCTAGTCTATATTTTTTTTGTGAATGGAAAAGGTTTAAATAATATACTGGTATTCATGTGATTATTTTTCAGTGTCGAAGATTCAAGATTGACGGTCATGTGTATTTTAGAATAGTGGTCTCCGTGTTAGTTGGAAATTGATTTGGGTTGAGTTTGTCCTGATTTACCATTTTCAATGGAGAAATTTGGATATTTGTTTCCATGTGATTACTGGTGAATGTCTCTTCTGCCTAAATTAATTTCTTTAACGTTAATATTTATAGGAATTATCACACTTACGCTGCATTATTACACTCTAGTTAGGTTAGGTTAGGTAAGGTTCGTCAGGAAACAGGACAAATGTTTCCTGACGCGGGTCTTAGTCAGATGATGACCCGCCTTTGGAGCTTTTGGTCATCTGACCGAGGCCTTCCGCTGGCTTACCGGTCCACCCCTTTAAAAATTATGGTCATTTATAACCATTGTTATATAATTACACTCTAGTGTACTGAGGCTCCGCAACCTGGGGTTATGGTGCTTGAGACCACATATATTCCCCTGTAGGATCGTCAAGCTACCTAAGTACAGCTACGTATTATTATTATTATTATTATTATTATTATTATTATTATTATTATTATTATTATTATTATTATTGCTGTTGTTGTTGTTGTTGTTGATTAAAGCAACAGCAGCAATAATAATAATAATAATAATAATAATAATAATAATAATAATAATAATAATAATAATAATAATAATAATAAAAATACCTAGCTGTACTTAGGTAGCTTGACGATCCAACAAGGCCACAAGAAATGTTGGTAGTATTAATTGCATTATTAGTAATAATAGCAGTGTAATAATAATGGAATCATTGTAAATTTTCTTGTTTCTGTTGGATTTTCTTTATTATTACCAGTAATAGTAATTTACGAAATACTTTTGAAAATTAATTCATTGGTATAAAGTTTGAATTTAATTTAATGAGACTTATAATAATTATATTAAAAATGCAATCAGCGTGGAATTATCCTCATATCCCAAATTATCATATATATGTAGAGTGGAAAAGTGGAAGGATGACAAGTTACGGTGAAAGGAATAGTGGGAAATGGAGAGATAAAACAGAAGGTTTGAGGAGGAATGGTGTGAGAAGCCTCATTCCGACTTGATATTTTTCAGGTTGAAAACTTCGACTGTCGAGCCAACAGTCTCACTAATTTTGTCGCTTAATCTTGTGGTTCCACTCTAATGAAACCATTAGAAGCAATGTTCTTGGTAAAAATTTCACCACTTAATCTTGGCTCGGAGAAGCGAGCAAGAGGGAGAGAAATCTGGAGTGTGAAAATAATCTGGTGTGTTCTCAAGATCTCCGAAAAATAGCTTTGTTTTAAGTCTTTTGGTTTCCAGTGAATTTAAGAAGACACCCAAACACACATATACATTCCCACAAACCCATTCACACACACACACACACACACACACACACACACACACACACACACACACACACAAACACACACACACACACATACATAGCTTTAAGAAGAAGTATAATAATGCTCATGGAGGAGGAAGAGTGATCTAGTAGTGACCAGTGAAGAGGCGTGGCCAGGAGCTGTGACTAGACCCCTGCAACCACAACTAGGTGAGTACAACTTGGTGAGTACACACACACATACAAACACATAAATAAGGCTCCTCGGAGATAATGATCACTTGGTTAAGAGCTTCGAATACACGGAGTTGCAAGTGGAGAAGGAAGGAGGAAGGGCAGGATGAATGAAGCCAAAGTGCAAGAAAGGGTATTACACAGGTATGAAGAATTTCCTGCACGAGGTTTAGTGGGACAGAGAACTGGCAGGGAAATCAGTAAATGAGATGATGGAATATGTGACAACAATTTGCAAGGTAGAAGAGGAGAGCTTTGTACCCAAGGGTAACAGAAATAACGAGAAAGTCAGGACAAACCCTTAGTTCATCCTACTGTGTAGAGTGGCCAAAACCAAGTGCACTAGAGAATGGAAGAAGTATAGAAGGAGAATAAGGTGAGTAGTCGAAGAGCATGAAATGAAAATGCACAGGCAAGGAGGGAGGCCCAACAGCAATATGAAAATGACAGCAGCGAAAATCAAGTCTGACCCGAAGCTGTCGTACAGCCACATCAGGAGGAAAACAATAGTCAAGGACCAGGTAATCAGGTTGAGGAAGGAAGGGGAAAGATCACAAGAAAAGACCGTGGTGCCTCAATATTCACAGTAGAGACATAAATGACTCCAGAAAGACAGAGTTGAGGGGTATACCATCGAGTGAATTCCACCCCTCTTCACCCCCTCCTCGGTTGTAGGTACTGGATACAATACCGACAACCGTGGAGGAGGTGAAGAAGCTACTAAACGAACTAGACACCTCAAAGGCGATGGGGCCGGACAACATCCTTCTGTGGGTCCTGAGAGATGAAGCAGAGGAGCTATGTGTACCACTAACAACAATCGTCAACACTTCTATCGAAACAGGGCGGCTACTTGAGGTAGGGAAGACAGCAAATGTAGTCCCAGTTTTTTAAAGCAGGAGACAGACACGTAGTATTAAACTACAGACCAGTGTCACTGACATTTATAGTATGCAAAGTCATAGAGAAGATTGTCAGGAGAAGAGTGGTGAACCACCTAGGAATGAATGAGCTTGTCAACGATAACCAGCATGGATTCAGGGATATGAAATCCTGTGTCACAAACCTACTAGAGTTCTATGGCAAGTTGACAGCAGTAAGACAAGAGGAGGGAAAGGGGTTGGTAGATTGCTTTTTCTTGGACTATAAGAAGGCTTTTGACAGTCCACACAAGAGATTCTTGGAAAAGCTGGTGGACCATGCAGGTGTAACAGGAAAGGCATTGCAATGAATCAGAGAATGCCTAACGAAAGGCATCAGTGAGTCATGGTACGTGACGAGGTGTCAGAGGTGGAGGTACTATGCCAGGACATCACAAGAAGTTGCATAATCTACATTCAGGCGTGGAATTCCACGTACCTTCAGCTGTAATTGAATGGCCCATTCTTACTTCGTATGAAAAAGAAATAGGCTTATAAGTACTTATTAACGAACAGTAATTGGTAATTTAAAAGAGAAGTCAGGGCGGGCAAACGTTTGTCTATTAGACTAGAACCTCTAATAAGAAGGATAAGCGTAAAAGATACAAGCTAGTAGGAGGTTGGTGGGTCAGGGTCAGGTCAGGAGAGCACACGCAGTGCACACACACTCAAACACACACTAACACATACACTCACACCCTAACACACTCTCACACTCCCACCCACTACTTTTCACACTCGCAGACCCTCACTCACATGGACTCACACACACAGATCCACACACGCAGACCCACACTCATACACCCACACTCATAAATACACACATATGCACCCACACCCACACTCATACATACACACACACATCCACTCATACAGGCACACACGTACACACACGCACACTCATGCACCCACATTTAACCACACTCATACACTTATACACACACACAGACACACACACAAACACACACACACACACACACACACACACACACACACACACACACACAACCACACGCAACCGGTGAAGAGGCGGGGCCAGGAGCTAGGACTCGACCCCTGCAACCACAAATAGGTGAGTACAAATAGGTGAGTACACACACACACACAAACACTATTAGACAGAGCCTCTAGGAAGAAGGATAAGCATAACAGGGTGGATCAAGACAGGTCAAGTCACAGGAGCACAGTAGATCACGTGTAACACGCAAATCCCACATACAAACTCATACACCCTAACACTCATTCTCACCCACTAATTTTCACACATTCAGTAAACTTAGTCTGATATAGACCCACACACACACACACACACACACACACATTCCCATACACACATAGACCAGCACACACACACACTCCCCCCCCCCCTCCCCCCCCTGTAAGCAGAGACCCTGTCAAACCACCGTGGAGCCGGGAAAAGACGAGGAGCACACCAGGAACAAACAAGGGGAATGAAGAAAATGAAAGAGCTAAGCTATATGCATAGGCCCTAACAGACCTCAGCAGTGCCCAGGAAAAGCTGAAAACGAAAAATAACAGACCACTGAGCACAGTGACATCAGATAGAGAAGAGAATGAACAACAAAATGCTGCAATGGGGGCAACTAAATCGACCCTGAGGATGCAAAAGGATATGTAGTGGGAGAATTAGTGGGAGAGGTCGTTCTGTGTTTATGGGCTCCAGAAAGTTGAAGGGAAAACTAATAAAGCAAGAAGACAGGGGGAGAAAAATGTTATTGAAACTATCATAAAAGCAATAGATGACAACATGACCCAGTTGGCAAATTTTCTGAGAATATGGGGTTTTCAAAGTGATCTTTAAAGCAGAATCAGCCGGAATACGCGGTCAGGCACTTGTGAAAGCTGTAGTACACACACACACACACACTGTACACTGTACACTGTACACCGTGTATGTCAGGCCCATACTGGAGTATGCGGCACCTGTTTGGAACCCGCACTTGATAAATCACCTCAAGAAACTAGAGAAAGTGCAAAGGTTTGCGACAAGGTTAGTTCCAGAGCTAAGGGGAATGTCCTATGAAGAAAGATTAAGGGAAATCGACCTGACGACACTGGAGGACAGGAGGGTCAGGGGAGACATGATAACGACATATAAAATACTGCATGGAATAGACAAGGTGGACAAAGACAGGATGTTCCAGGGAGGGGACACAGAAACAAGAGGCCACAGTTGGAAGTTGAAGACACAAATGAGTCAGAGAGATATTAGGAAGTATTTCTTCAGTCATAGAGTTGTAAGGTAGTGGAATAGCCTAGAAAATGACGTAGTGGAGGCAGGAACCATACACAGTTTTAAGACGAGGTTTGATAAAGCTCATGGAGCGGGGAGAGAGAGGGCCCAGTAGCAACCGGTAAAGAGGCGGGGCCAGGAGCTAAGACTCGACCCCTGCAACCACAAATAGGTGAGTACACACACACACACACACACACACACATACACAGGATTTCACACCTTCCTGTAAACTGAGATGATAACCCTCCCTCCCTTCCTCTAATATTCCACTATCCACTGTCCCCCACTCTCTTTCTCTCTCTCTCAATACCTATCTCTCTCTCTACCTATCTCTCTCTACCTATCTCTCTCTTTACCTATATCTCTCTCTGCCCTCTCCCATCTCTCCCCTCTAACATCTCTCCCCTCAAACATCTCTCCCCCCTCTAACATCTCTCTCCCTCTAACATCTCTCCCCTCTCCCATTTCCCATCTCTCTCCCCTCTGTCTCCACTCCTCTCCTCTCTCTCCCGTCTCTCTCTTCCAGCTCTCCCCTCTCTCCCTCTTCTCCCCTGTCTCTCCCCTCTCTTTGCCCCCTCTCTCTCTCCCCTCTCTTATTTCTCTCTCTCTCTCTCTCTCTCTCTCTCTCTCTCTCTCTCTCTCTCTCTCTCTCTATTTTTTTTACACAGGGTTTGACATGGTTAAGGATCCCTAGCTTTATTGACAAGCTATTTACAGGTTAAGGATTCCTAACTTTATTGGCAAGCTAAGAGCTGTTACCTACATCAGCTCATTTGAAAGCATTTTTATTGTTATGAGACATACAAGTAGGGAACAGGATGAAGTTGGATCCATCTGTGGGCCAGCATTTTCATTTGATCAACTGACTTTATCTCGTTGACATCATTATGCCGTACGAATGTGTTCTATACTCGAGTCATCCTGGGTATATATGATCTCAGATAGAATGATGTTCTGGAGAAGGGTACAGCCAGAGTGAAGTTGCTGCTTTCTGCCCGTCTTGTGGCATAAAAGCTTGTTTCACGCTGTCCTCGAAGTGGATCCAAGTGTGGTACTTTGACAATATTGGCCTTGTACATAACAATAAGGCCACCCACATCCCTCCTATGTTGAAAGCTCTGCTGAAATGACAGATCTATCCAGGATGGGTCCAGGCGAGAGATGAGACGTCTTGCTCTGTTCTCTACTCTGTCAAGCAGTCGCAGATGAGAGGGGGGGGGCAGGCAAACCAAGAAAGTGGAGCATACTCAAGGTGTGAGCATACTTGTGCCTCGTACAGAATCTTGCAACCCCTGCTGTCAAGCAGATGCGAGATACGGCGAAGTGCTGTAAGCTTCGTGGCTGCCTTGTTTGCAAAATTTACAACATGGTTCTTCATGGTTAGTTTGGAGTCAAATTTCACCCCAAGGATATCAACTTCTTTTCCAGGTGCCAACACTCTCCCATTCATCCTTACTACTGCACCAGCATTAGCATCATGGTGCCTAGAGACGATCATCATTTGCGTTTTCTCAGGTGTAAATGTTACTTGCCATCTATTTCCCCAAGCTGATATAGCTCTTAGCTGGTGATTGATGTAGCTTAGAGCAGCTGGCATTTCTTCTCTTGGATAAGTGAATGTCAGTGTACAGTCGTCTGCATATGCATGTGATTCTGGGATGAGATGAAAAAGGTCGTTGAAGTAGACATGCCATAACAATGGTCCCAGCACGCTTCCTTGTGGAACACTTGCCCCAATATGATGTCTTGCTGATTCCGTTCCTTTGAGAACTACACTTAGAGATCTACCATGAAGGTAATCACTGAGGAGACAGCGTAGAGCCTGCAATTCTCAGTGCTTGAAGTTTTGCTAAGAGGCCTTGGTGCCACACCCGGTAAAAAGCGCCAGCAATGTCCAATGCTGCAACACAGCTGACTTTGGATTCATCCAGTGACGGGTGCCACTTAGTGGAGAGGTTTAACAACAGATCAGCAGCAGAGTAACCTATCCTGAAGCCATATTGACGATCACAAAGTAGTGAGTGGTAGTCATAAAACTCTGTCATTTGTCTTGAGATTATTGTCAAGGATCTTACCAGTGATTGACAGGAGTGACACTGGTCTGTAGTTGCTGATTTCTGCTCTGCTCTTATTTCTGTGAACAGGGACTACATTTGCCTCTTTCCACAGAGAGGGCCATTTACACTGTACTAGGCAGTGCTGAAAGATGCGAGTTGGAGGTGCTGCTAGCTGGTCTGCACATCTTCTCAGCAATCTTGGCCTCAACTTGTCTGGGCCCACAGCCTTTTCTTGGTCAAGCGATTTAAGAAGGAAATGCACCTCCTCCTGCCGTATTGTCACCACTGACAGTTTTGACACAGTTCTTGCAGCTAGCCAAGGAGGGTTCCTTGCTGGATCAGGAACTTGCATTTTGGTAGCAAAGTGTTCAGCAAAGAGGTCCGCCTTCTCTTGACTACTAGTAGAGGTGGTCCCATCCTGTCGATTTAGAGGTGGAATGAGTTCATCAGGCAGATAACCTTGTCTGTCCTTTACCAGGGACCACCAGGTTTTGGAGCCTACCCTACCTGATGCTAGCTTTCTTTTAGTGTCCACCTCCCATTTAGCAATGGCTCACTTTTGAACGTCACCCATATGCCTACAGGCTTGCCTGTGCAAGTTCCTGTTATAGGTGGTAGGATGTCTCTTATACCTTCGCCATGCTTTGTACTTAGCAGTAGCAGCCTCTCTACAACGAAAGCCAAACAAAGGCTGATCTGTAGGCTTCGTCACATATTGCCGGTGAGGAATGTGTTCTTGTTGTAGATAAAGGATGTGTCCAGTGAAGGCTTTCACTTGGTTGTCAACATCCCCTTGGAGAAGAGCATTCCAATCGTTGGTGGCGAGCTATCTCTCTCTCTCTCTCTCTCTCTTTCTCTCTCTCTCTCTCTCTCTCTCCCTCTCTCTTCCCTTTTCCCTTCTCACTCTCCCCCTCTCTCCTTCTACCTTTCCCTTCTCTCTCTTTCCCTCTCTCTCTCTCCCCTTTTCCCTTCTCACTCTCCCCCTCTCTCCTTCTACCTTTCCCTTTTCTCTCTTTCTAGAAAAGGCAATGAGTTATTTTCTTCAAACTCAACAGTAAAGTTTATAGAATGGGCTAAGCTATTTAGTTTGCCAAGGAAATGGTGTGTATCTACATTCTTGGGCATAAGACACAAAATATCATCAACATATCTGAACCATTTGGCTCTATTACGAAGGATTGTGTTAAGCAGCCTTGTTTCAAAAAATTCCATGTATAGGTTACTAAGAACAGGTGAAAGAGGATTTCCCATTGCCATACCAAACTTCTGAGTGTAAAACTTATCATTAAATACAAATTTTGCATTAACAATGCAAAGTTTAATAAGTTTGTTGATGCAAAATTTGTATTTAATGATAACTTTTACACTCAGAAGTTTGGTATGGCAATGGGAAATCCTCTTTCACCTGTTCTTAGTAACCTATACATGGAATTTTTTGAAACAATGCTGCTTAACACAATCCTCCCTAACAGAGCTAAATGGTTCACATATGTTGATGATATTTTGTGTCTTATGCCCAAGAATGTAGACATACACCGTTTTCTTGGCAAATTAAATAGCTTAGCCCATTCTATAAACTTTACTGTTGAGTTTGAAGAAAATAACTCATTGCCTTTTCTAGATGTTTTAATTATTAAGAGTAATAATGAATTCAAATATAAAATTTACAGAAAACCTACAAATAACTGTTCCTATGTCCACTATTATTCTTCATATCAAGATAGAGTTAAACTGTCTGTTTTCTCATCAATGTTTTTGAGAGCTTTACGTATTTGTAGTCCAGAGTTCATAGATGAAGAAATATCCAAAATTTATGAAATAGCTAAAGATTTGAAATACCCAAGAAACGTATTTGATAAATCTTTTAAAATTGCTAGAAATACTTTTTACAATCCAAAAAGGGGCAACCAGCCTTATTCAACTAAAAATATGTTGGTTCTCCATTACCATGAAAACTTGGTTGATATGCCTTCTCTTCTTAAGACTTTTAATATCAAAGTTGTATTTAAAAATCTTGATACATTAAAAAAACTTTTGATAAAGAATTCCCCCCAAAATGCTGATGGATGTGTCTATAAGATTCCTTGTAAAATTTGCGATAAAGTTTATTACGGTCAAACTGGTAAAAATCTCGAACTAAGATTAAAACAACATAAATGTAGCATTAGAACTGGACAAGATTCCAATGCTCTATTTATTCATGTAAGAGATTTTAACCATCCAATTGATTTTCAAAAAGTTGAGAAAGTTGTATCAAGCAAGTCCATGGTCGACAGGAATATAATTGAATCTTGTTTCATAAAAAGCAGTATTTCCTTGGTTTATATAAATTAGATCCATTTATAGTTAATAGAATTTGGGAAGAATTTAATAATAGATTGGACAAATAATAAATTTTAAAATTCTTAATTCTTGATTAGAATAGTTTGTTCGTGGGTTGTGTGACGGACCTGTCTAGTTGGGCCAGCGGACCTGCTGCAGTGTTCCCTTTCTTATGAGTAGCGCGTCAGGTGTTGTTTTGCTGTGGGATGTGATTAGTGAAGTGTGGTCTAGACCATTTATATGCCTTCCTTTAATTCATTACTTTTATTGTTCCTTGATAATGTGAGTAGTCACAAAAGCGCTTGGAATTTCTCTATTCTTTCACAGTGATTGTTTTGCATATATATATATATATATATATATATATATATATATATATATATATATATATATATATATATATATATATATATATATATATATATATATATATATATATATATGTAGTAGGTTGGTAGACAGCAACCACCCAGGGAGGTACTACCGTCCTGCCAAGTGAGTGTAAAAATGAAGCCTGTGATAAATGGTTTCAAAAACCGACAAGTTGAAGATTGAGAAACTTATGCAACATATGGGAATCTTTCTTCAGGAAACGTTTCGCCACACAGTGGCTTCATCAGTCCAATACAAAGCAGAGGGTGTAAGGAGAGGAGGAATTTGAGGTAATCAGTCCCTCAGCCTAGAGTCGATGTGTTCAGTCCAACAATGTTGTAGAATGTACAGCATAGGGCAGTAGACGTGGCTTATATACTGTAGTCAGGTGTGGTGAAGCAGGAGGAGGCGGGGTCATAGTAGTATCATCCACTTGTCGAGGTAGGTCTTCGTCCAAAGGTTGGACAAGTGTTGAAGAATTCTTGGTAACAAGATCCCATGATGCTGCAGTGTCTGACAGTTGTGATAAATGGTTTGAAAAACCGACAAGTTGATGGTACCACTATGACCCCGCCTCCTCCTGCTTCGCCTCACCTGACTACAGTATATAAGCCATGTCTACGGCCCTATGCTGTACATTCTACAAGATTGATGGACTGAACACATCGACTCCAGGCTGAGGGACTGATTACCTGAAACTCCTCCTCTCCTTACACCCTCTGCTTTGTATTGGAATGATGAAGCCACTGTGTGGCGAAACGTTTCCTGAATAAAGATTCCCATATGTTGCATCAGTGTCTCAATCTTCAAAAAGGAAGCCTGTATTTGTTTTGCATGATGGCAGGATTCTTGGTGTCTTTTTTCTGTCTCACCTCATAAACATGCAAGATTTCAGGTACGTCTATCTACTTCTACTTACACTTAGGTCACACTACACATACATGTACACGTTTATGTATGCACCATCATCTGAGTTTTCTTTAATTTTATCTTAACAGTTCTTGTTCTTAGTGCTTTTCCTTTACTATCCATGGGGAAGTGGAAGAAGAATCTTTCTTCCGTAAGTCATGCGTGTTGTAAAAGTCAACTAAAATTTCGGAAGCAGTGGGCTAGTAACCTCTTATCCTTTATAGCCTACTGAAAAGAAAAAGAAGAAAACCGTCAAAGTGGGATGTTTGAATGTGCATGAATGTTGTGCGAATGATAAGAAAGAGATGATTGTGGAGGTTATGAGTGAGAAGAAGCTGGATATCCTGGCTTTAAGTGAAACAACGCTGAAGGGGGTGGGAGAGTGTCAGCTGGGAGAAATAAATGGGATTAGAACAGGGGTTTCAGAGACACACCCTCATACTGAGACACACCCTCACACTGAGACACCCTCACACTGAGACACAACCACACACTGAGACACACCCACACACTGAGACACACCCACACACTGAGACACCCTCACACTGAGACACACCCACACACTGAGACACACACACACACTGAGACACACCCTCACACTGAGACACCCACACACTGAGACACACCCACACACTGAGACACACCCACACACTGAGACACACCCTCACATTGAGACACACCCACACACTGAGACACACCCACACACTGAGACCGACCCTCACACTGAGACACCCTCACACTGAGACACACCCACACACTGAGAAAAACCCACACACTGAGACACACCCTAACATTGAGACACACCTTCACACTGAGACACCCTCACACTGAGACACACCCTCACGCTGAGGGACACCCACACACTGAGACACACACACACACTGAGACACACCCTCACACTGAGACACACCCTCACACTGAGACACACCCTCACGCTGAGACACACCCACACACTGAGACACACCCTCACACTGAGACACACCCACACACTGAGACTCACCCTCACACTGAGACACACCCACACACTGAGAAAAACCAACACACTGAGACTCACCCTCACACTGAGACACACCTTCACACTGAGACACCCTCACACTGAGACACCCTCACGCTGAGAGACACCCACACTCTGAGACACACCCACACACTGAGACACACCCACACACTGAGACACACCCATACACTGAGACACACCCACACACTGAGACACACCCACACACTGAGACACACATTATCACTGAGAAACACCCTCACACTGAGACACACCCTCACTCTGAGACACACCCTCAAACTGAGACACACCCTCACACTGAGACACCCTCACACTGACACACACCCACACACTGAGACACACCCTCACAATGAGACACACCCTCACACTGAGACACCCTCACACTGAGATACACCCTCACACCGAGACACACACACACACTGAGACACCCTCACAATGAGACACACCCTCACACTGAGACACCCTCACACTGAGATACACCCTAACACTGAAACACACCCACACACTGAGACACACCCACACACTGAGACCCACCCTCACACCGAGACACACCCTTACACTGGGACACATCCTCACACTGAGACACCCTCACACTGAGATACACCCTCACACTGAGACACACCCACACACTTAGACACACCCACACACTGAGACACACCCACACACTGAGGCACACCCTAACACTGAAACACACCCATACACTGAGACACACCCACACACTGAGACCCACCCTCAAACTGAGACACACCCTCACACTGAGACACACCAACACACTGAGACACATCCTCACACAGAGACACACCCACACACTGAGAAAAACCCACACACTGAGACACACACACACACACACTGAGACACACCCTCACACTGAGACACACCCACACACTGAGACAAACCCACACTGAGACACACCCTCACAATGAAACACACCTTCACACTGAGACACCCTCACACTGAGACACCCTCACGCTGAGAGACACCCACACACTGAGACACACCCACACACTGAGACACACCCTCACACTGAGACACACCCTCACACTGAGACACCCTCACACTGAGACACACCCACACACTGAGACACACCTTCACAATGAGACACACCCTCACACTGAGACACCCTAACACTGAGATACACCCTCACACTGAGACACACCCACACTCTGAGACACACCCACACACTGAGACACACCCTCACACTGAGACACACCCTCACACTGAGACACCCTCACACTGAGACACACCCACACACTGAGACACACCATCACAATGAGACACACCCTCACACTGAGACACCCTAACACTGAGATACACCCTCACACTGAGACACACCCACACACTGAGACACACACACACACTGAGACACACCCTCACACTGAGACACCCACACACTGAGACACACCCACACACTGAGACTCACCCTCACACTGAGACACACCCACACACTGAGAAAAACCAAGACACTGAGACACACCCTCACACTGAGAAAAACCAAGACACTGAGACACACCCTCACACTGAGACACACCCACACACTGAGACACATCCTCACACTGAGACACACCCACACACTGAGACACACCCATACACTGAGACACACCCACACACTGAGACACACCCACACACTGAGACACACATTATCACTGAGAAACACCCTCACACTGAGACACACCCTCACTCTGAGACACACCCTCAAACTGAGACACACCCTCACACTGAGACACCCTCACACTGACACACACCCACACACTGAGACACACCCTCACAATGAGACACACCCTCACACTGAGACACCCTCACACTGAGATACACCCTCACACCGAGACACACACACACACACACACTGAGACACCCTCACAATGAGACACACCCTCACACTGAGACACCCTCACACTGAGATACACCCTAACACTGAAACACACCCACACACTGAGACACACCCACACACTGAGACCCACCCTCACACCGAGACACACCCTCACACTGAGACACATCCTCACACTGAGACACCCTCCTCACACTGAGATACACCCTCACACTGAGACACACCCACACACTTAGACACACCCACACACTGAGACACACCCACACACTGAGGCACACCCTAACACTGAAACACACCCATACACTGAGACACACCCACACACTGAGACCCACCCTCAAACTGAGACACACCCTCACACTGAGACACACCAACACACTGAGACACATCCTCACACAGAGACACACCCACACACTGAGAAAAACCCACACACTGAGACACACACACACACTGAGACACACCCTCACACTGAGACACACCTACACACTGAGAAAAACCCACACTGAGACACACCCTCACAATGAAACACACCTTCACACTGAGACACCCTCACACTGAGACACCCTCACGCTGAGAGACACCCACACACTGAGACACACCCACTCACTGAGACACAACCTCACACTGAGACACCCTCACACTGAGACACAACCACACACTGAGACACACCCACACACTGAGACACCCTCACACTGAGACACCCTCACACTGAGACACAACCACACACTGAGACACACCCACACACTGAGACACTCCCTCACACTGAGACACCCTCACACTGAGACACACCCACACACTGAGACACACCTTCACAATGAGAGACACCCTCACACTGAGACGCCTTAACACTGAGATACACCCTCACACTGAGACACACTTACACACTGAGACACACACACACACTGAGACAACACCCTCACACTGAGACACCCACACACTGAGACACACCCACACACTGAGACTCACCCTCACACTGAGACACACCCACACACTGAGAAAACCAACACACTGAGACACACCCTCACACTGAGAAAAACCAAGACACTGATACACACCCTCACACTGAGACACACCCACACACTGAGACACATCCTCACACTGAGACACACCCACACACTGAGAAAAACCCACACACTGAGACACACCCTCACACTGAGACACACCCTCACACTGAGACACACCCTCACATTGAGACACCCTCACACTGAGACACCCTCACGCTGAGAGACACCCACACACTGAGACACACACATACACTGAGACACACACACACACACTGAGACACACACTCACACTGAGACACACCTTCACACTGAGACAACCTCACACTGAGACACCCTCACGCTGAGAGACACCCACACACTGAGACACACACACACACTGAGACACACACTCACACTGAGACACACCAACACACTGAGACACACCCTCACACTGAGACACACCCACACACTGAGACTCACCCTCACATTGAGACACACCCACACACTGAGACACCCTAACACTGAGATACACCCTCACACTGAGACCCACCCACACACTGAGACACCCACACACTGAGACACACCCTCACAATGAAACACACCTTCACACTGAGACACCCTCACACTGAGACACCCTCACGCTGAGAGACACCCACACACTGAGACACACCCACACACTGAGACACACCCTCACACTGAGACACCCTCACACTGAGACACAACCACACACTGAGACACACCCACACACTGAGACACCCTCACACTGAGACACACCCTCACAATGAGACACACCCACACACTGAGACACCCACACACTGAAGCACACCCACACACTGAGACACGCCCACACACTGAGACACACCCACACACTGAGACACACCCACACACTGAGACACACCCACACACTGAGACACCACCTAACACTGAGACACACCCACACACTGAGACACACCCACACACTGAGACCCACCCTCACACTGAGACACACCCTCACACTGAGACACACCCACACACTGAGACACATCCTCACACTGAGACACACCCACACACTGAGACACACCCTCACACTGAGACACCCACACCCTGAGACACACCCACACACTGAGACTCACCCTCACACTGAGACACACCCACACACTGAGAAAAACCAACACACTGAGACACACCCTCACACTGAGACACACCCACACACTGAGACACATCCTCACACTGAGACACACCCACACACTGAGAAAAACCCACACACTGAGACACACACACACACTGAGACACACCCTCACACTGAGACACCCTTACACTGAGACACACCCTCACACTGAGACACCCTCACACTGAGACACAATCACACACTGAGACACACCCACACACTGAGACACACCCTCACACTGAGACACCCTCACACTTAGACACACACTCACACTGAGACACCCACACACTGAGACACACCCACACACTGAGACACCCACACACTGAGACACACCCACACACTGAGACACACCCACACACTGAGACACACCCTCACGCTAAGGCACCCACACACTGAGACACCACCTAACACTGAGACTCACCCACACACTGAGACACACCCACACACTGAGACCCACCCTCACACTGAGACACACCCTCACACTGAGACACACCCACACACTGAGACACATCCTCACACTGAGACACACCCACACACTGAGAAAAACCCACACACTGAGACACACCCTCACACTGAGACACGTCATCACACTGAGGCACACCCTCACACTGAGATACCCTCACACTGAGACACACACTCACACTGTGACACACCCACTCACTGAGACACATCCTCACACTGAGACACCCTCACACTGAGACACACCCTCACACTGAGACACACCCTCACACTGAGACACCCTCACACTGAGACACCCTCACACTGAGACACATCTTCATACTGAGACACCCTCACACTGAGACACACCCTCACACTGAGACACACCCTCACACTGAGACACACCCTCACACTGAGACACACCCTCACACTGAGACACCCTCACACTGAGACACCCTCACACTGAGACACCCTCACACTGAGACACCCTCACACTGAGACACACCCTCACACTGTGACACACCCTCTCACTGAGACACATCCTCACACTGAGACACACCCTCACAATGAGACACCCTCACCCTACTAAAATCTCAACCTGCGACACCCTCTCCATGCCACACCTTCATCACTTTGCGACACCTTTACCTCACCAGGTGATTTAGTGTATCTTAGGATAAGCTACTCAAGAAGAAAAACTAATTTGGAAGGTAATGAAGGAGCGAGGCCCCGTCTTGTGGAGCGACGCACCACACACTTATTATATTACCTCTTTTGTTCTCCTTGACAAGAGAGAAGCGACAAAGCAGGGATGGAGGAAGCAGACAAGATAGAGATATGAGAAAAAATGAGAGACTTCAAAAGCGATGATGAGAAATGGTGAGAGGATGTGGACAGACGAACACAGAAGTTAGATAGGGAATGGGACGTGCAACTTTGACCATCGAAAAAAATATTAATTATTGCCGCGACCTCATGACCAAAGGAGTGTGTTATTCCACTTCCTGTAAACTTTTTCACCTTGAAATGTGTTGTTTATTCATGAAAGACAACGCTACAACACAAGCTACCAGGCACATCATTTGCATGGGAACAGATCCTACAATCCTATGGAAACAAATCGTAGTAGTTACAACCACTCAGATTTTTTACAACCACTAGATTTTTTTCGTGCTAGTAAAAAGAAGAAACTAGCATGAAATTACAAAAATACTCTTCCACCTCGGATCCTTGCTGGAGTGGAGGCTCAGTCAATGGCCCCCACTCCACAACAACAGTTATTTGTGCCAACAAATAAAGCCACCTAATATACAAGTAATGCGATATCATTTATATTTGCCAATATACAGGGTCTAAACCCGTCAACCAACAACAAAATACATTTCATCAGTGGATTCCTCACAAAGTCAAATGCAATGTTTACAGCTTTCACAGAGACCCAAACAAAAGATCATTTTGATAACGAATAATGGATATCAGGGTACAACTCATTTAGATGCGACAGAACAGGCAACAAGGGGAGGCTTGGCTTGTATGTCAGAGTCACTCATTTGATCAGAATTAATAAAGACAATAAATGATGAAGATAAAGTCGTGGCAGTATAGACTGAGAAGCTAAACCTTGATGTTTTTTGTATAGAAGCCGCCAGAAGAAACTTCCCAACAGTTCAAGGAACAGCGTCTAAAAATTGAGTATTGTCTGAAAAGCTTTCCAACCCCGGCAGTAAACATCTTTTTGCTTAGTGAATTTTAAGTCATTTAAAATGGAAGAATATGAAAAATGATACTATAGCAGAGATAAAAGCACGCGGCAACTCAGATAAAAATTCTTACACCCATATCTCATTGAATCTCTGCAACAAATTCACCTTCAGCTAGCAAATAGTGGAGCCAACAAGACTGGGAAATACACGTGACTTCATGTTTAGTAATAATGACGAAATGTAACTGTATCAGAGACAGTTCGTATCACAAGCAATCGAAGTTTACATTTGTATGCACAGGGTTCCTGACCAACAAACTGAGATCAGTTACGAGGGTGCGTTTTCCAAATTCAACTTTAGGAACAGAAACATCCAGTGTGATTAAATGAACCTTATCCTAAACGAAACATCCAGGAAAAATATGCGAAACAACACAGATAAGAACCAATGCATAGAAAGAATTAACTCTACGGCAATTGAGGTATGCTCAAGGCACATTATCCTAAGAAAAAGGAAGATAAGAATCAGCAAGCTTCTCCAAGGGGCCGGTCCATCTGAAATATGGAAGGGGATGGTGCCAAGAGAAATAGAAAATATCGAATTTAAGTTAAAGGAATCACTCATGATATAGGAAACACAGAAAGAACTTAAAGCAATAAAAGAATTTGAAAGAAATCCAAAATATTTATTTTTGTATTGAAAATCTGGCAACACCTCATCCAGTATTGAGCTCTTTCTTAAACGAGATGAGACTTGCATCGAAAGGATCAGTCACTCTCACTGAAGTAATTAGTTAGATACTGAAGTCTCAGTATGACTCAGTGTTTAGTGAGCCTTTAATTAATCACACATTGTATCGACTCTTTAAATTAATTTATGACCAAGACTCAAAATTCTGTTAATTTCAAAATTTCTGATATAACCCTAACACCACTGTACTTTAAAAAAAAAAAAACAATTAATGGCATACCTATGCACTCTGCCCAAGTCAGTGGTGATTTGTTCGCGTGTCTCTGTGAATCTGAACCAGGATGCCCTCCCTTGAGCAACTCTACCAGCAGCTAAAAGAGGAGCTTAGGGTTGCTAAGCTGGAGATACGGCGATTAACAGAGGAGAACAAGAGGATTCGTAGTAATCCTGTTGTTAGTCCTCAGGTTAAGAGAGGAACCTGGTCAGTGGCTGCACAACATGGAACCAAGCTGTTGGAGAGGAAGAAACAATGAAGAACCAGAAGACTACTGTGGAAAGATCCAATCCATTTTCGGTGCTACCTGACGAATGTGGGTTGTCTACTGGGAACGTCACAATGAGCACCAAGGGAGCATTGGCAGACGTGAGTGAAACATCCCCAAAAACCCAAACGAAGACCATCGAGAATGTCACGACGAATTCCACAAGTGAAGGTAAGTACATTGTTTTAATTGAAGACAGTCAGGTTAAGTTAATGGATAGGACATTTTGTCTTAGGGACAGGAAGGGGAGGCAGAGGGTATGTTTTCCTGGGGCTGTTATTGGAGATATTGTTTGCCATCTGGACGACATCATGAAAGGTAATGGGAGCAATCCTATTATCTGCCTCAGTGCGGGAGGCAACGATGTTGGCAGACGTAGGAGTGAGGACCTGATTAGCAGGTATAGGTCAGCAATAGAAATAATTAGGAAGAAGGGTGGAAACCCTGTCATATGTGGCATTTTGCCAAGGAGAGGAGTTGGAAGTGAATGGTTGTCCAGGGCAATTGGTGTCAATTGCTGGCTGGACAAATACTGTAAGGAAAAATGCAGTAACATTCATTGGCAACTGGGATCTCTTCTATGGCAGAAATGACATGTATGCCAGGGATGGGGTACACTTATCTAGGTCTGGGGTGGGGGCACTGGCATCTGCAGTGGAGGGAGCTGTTAGGACTTTAAACTAGGAATAGTTAGTGGTATTGGTTTTGGCAGTAAAACAGTGAAGTCCCAGTGTAGTAATATAATGAGTTCTAGGGGAACTAGTAATAAGCAGAACGAGGTAGATATTGGAAAGCCAGTGACACTAGGTGACAAGGACAGTAATAGGTTTAGTAGAAAAACAAAAATTAGGAGAAAGGGTAAAGAGAAAGGTGGGTCTTTCAATGTATATTATGCTAATAACCGTAGTGCTAGGAATAAGATGGACGAGTTGAGATTAGTTGCTAGTGCAGGTAACATTGATATATTTTCCATAACTAAGACGTGGTTTAATTAAAAAACTCGGGATATGCCTTCAGAATGTCACATTCAGGGTTTTAAATTGTTCCAAGTAGACAAAGTGTCGGGAAGGGGGGTGGGGTGGCATTGTATGTCCGAGATCGCTTGAACTGTTGCATAAAAACTGGTATTAAGTCTGAAGTAACATATACAGAGTCTGTTTGGATAGAATTTTCAGAGGGGCATGAAAAATTGATTTTAGGAGCGATATACAGCTCCCCAACCTTAAATAGGGACCAAGGGAGACTACTATGGGAGGAAATTGTTAAGGCCACAGGGCACGATAATGTTGTAATTCTAGGAGACTTTAACTTTAGTCATATTGATTGGAATTTCTTGACTGGGAATTTAGAACCTAACGACTTCTTAGAAGTAGTTCAGGATTGTATTTTGAGGCAGATTGTGACAGAGCCTACAAGGGGAAATAACCTGCTTGACTTGGTTCTAGCAAACAAGGAATCCCTTGTTAATAATTTAGAAATTACAGAGGAACTCGGCACAAGCGATCACAAATCAATTACCTTTAGCATTGAATGGAAGCATGATAGTAGGGATAATTCAGTAACAGTCCCAGAATTTCGCTTAGCAGATTACAATGGGCTTAGAGAACACTTATCATCTGTGGACTGGAGTAACGAAGAGAGCTATCAGTATGACAGCTTTCTTAACACAATACATGCTGCCCAAAGAACATTTATCCCGTATAAGGAAATTAGATCGAATAGAAATAGCCCAAAACGGATGAATAATAGACTCAAATATCTTTTATGGAAGAAGAAAGGAGTTTTTTAGACGTATCAAAAGAGGTGAGAGTCATCTTATGAATCAATACATTGACATTAAGAGGGATGTTAAAAAGGGGATAAGAAAAGCTAAACGGGACTATGAAATTAAAGTTGCTAGGGATTAGAAAACTAACCCAAAAAGTTTTTTTCCAGGTGTATTGAACAAAAGTTAGGGTTAAGATAGGTCCCCTTAAAAATAATTTGAGGCATCTTACTGGCAAAGAGAATGAAATGTGCTCGATTTTAATGGCTACACAATTACCACTAATACCACCAACATCATCACACCGCCACCACTAATAGTACCACCGTTTACCAATAATACTACCATTACCATCACCAGTTACCATTACCAACAGAAACATTAACAATCTCACCAATAATATCACAAGCATCAGAAGAAACGCTATTTCGACTAATACTTTTACCACCACTAATGCTATTACCACAAGTATTAACACTATTTCCACTAATATTAATATTACCAGCACCTCAACCACTTGCATTAACATTATAACCTTTATCATATCCAACGCCAGCAGTGTTAACACACCACTAACACAACCATTACCATCATCATGTCCACCACTGTAACATTATTACCACACTATTACAAACACCACTGGCATTGACATTATTACCGCTAGTAACACCTTTAATTAATAATATTATCAGCATTTGTACATTTAACATTACTACGACCTTTAACACTACTAAAAGCATTTAGTATTAACATTTATGCCACCATGCAGTACACCACCACCACCACTACCACCACTACCACCACTACCACCACCACTATCACCACCACCACTACCACCACCACCACCACTATCACCACTACCACCACTGTCATCACTGCCACCACCACTACCACCACTACTACCACTATCACCACTACCAAAACTACACCACTACCACCACTATCACCACCACTGTCACCACTACCTCCACCACTACCTACGCCACCACTACCACTATCACAACTACCACTACCACAACCACCACTGTAACCATCACTACCACCAGTGTTACCAACATCACCACCACCACTACCACCACCACCACCACTGTCACCACTACCACCACCACTACCAACACCACCACTACCACTATCACCACCACAACTATCACCACTACTACCACCTCTACCACCTCTACCACTACAACCACCACTGTAACCATCACTACCACCAGTGTTACCAACACCACCATTACCACACATTTCTCTAACATCTCCATTACTAACTTCATCACTACTAGCGTTAACATTATCGTCATTTAATGGATCTTATGTTATTTTAACAATTTTTTTTCTTATCCACCATTATCAGCAGCAGCATTAACATTATTACCATTATTACCGTCAATACTAACCTCTCCAACAACATCATCAATAACAACATTTATAACAAGAAAAACAGCAACAAAAACAACAACAGAAGCATTAAAAACAAATACACTAACAACAACAACAATGACAGCGTCAAAGAGAACACCAGAAGCATCAACAATAACAGTATCACCGACAACCACAAAGGAAGCATCAACAACAACAGTGTCACAAGTGCAACTAATGTGACATTTATTGCGGCAACGTTTCGCTCTCCAGGAGCTTTATCAAGCCATTACCATGGCTTGATAAAGCTCCTGGAGAGCGAAACGTTGCCACAATAAATGTCACATTAGTTGCACTTGTGTCCTTTTACTTTACATATTGTCGGTAATTCTACCAACTTTATTACAACAACAGTGTCACCGACAACCACAAAGGAAGCATCAACAACAACAGAGTAAAAAACAACAACAGCAATATCAACAAACTACAACATCAACAACGACAACAACAGAAACAGCAACAGGTGTTTACCGAGGCCACTAATGAACGCTGACTGTTGATTTGTGTATAATGGTGTCCCAGCCTGGTAAGCGCCTGGTAACTCACTAATATCTTATTTTTCCTCCGGATACTGACACCTGAGTCTCCGGGTGTTATCACTATAACTATATTGTTCACTGATGCTGTGTCTCTCTAACTTCGATAATAAGACAACAATACATTCGCAACTCCAGCAATAAACAAAAGGAAATGGTTTGACATTGAAATTATTTTATATATGAATTCTTTGATCCAAAAAAGGAAAACGAATATCGTACTCAAGTGTTAGAAATCAAAAAATGCAGGAGGGAGTAAAACTGAGAGAAATATTGCTGGTTTTATTTATCCTACTTGTATCGTGTCAAGTGTTTCTTAAATATTGAAAAATTGTTTGTTTTTAAATCAAATTTGAAATATAATAAAATAATCTCTAACGGAAACTACATTAAAGATTCCCACCAAGGCAGGGTGGCCCGAAAAAGAAATACTTTCACCATCATTCACTCCATCACTGTCTTGCCAGAAGGGTGCTTTACACTACAGTTTTTAAACTGCAGCATTAACACCCCTCCTTCAGAAATAGATATTTAATAAATACTGTGACTGACTACATAAGCTCACTCAATTATGGATGAGAGGTAAATATATTGTTACAAGGTCATTCTCATAATTCTCACTTTAACGACGCAGCAAGTTCCTTCTCCCTAGGAAACAAACTTAATTTTTCATTAGTTATTTGGTGCCAGGGTCACTTACCACCTCTGATTCCTTCGACCTATCCACTGCCTGAGTATTTTATTATGCAGATACCAATCACGTTCCATTTTCTCTACTCCCTCGACCTTATTAAACAATTTGTTCTTCACTTTACTCAGTATACATATGTCGTGCCGAAAATGTAAACATTGGTCAATTAGCAAGAACTAAGTCCTTTCTAAAATTTTCTCGTATACGTTTAAAGATATATTTTTTTTTCAACTAAATATATTTTAGTTGACAGTAATTTAATAATAAACAATATATGTATTTTTCGTTGGGGTCAGAATGATTTTTGCGAAAATATTACATACATTGTACATTGCAGAGTCACTTGTTTGCACAGAACTGCTTAATGCCTCAAATGATGTAGTGGAAGTTTTAGCAGTAAAGGTCGAGAACCAAAACCTAGTCATTGTGGTAGTCTACAAGCCTCCGGATGCAACATCCCAGCAATTCCAGGAACAGCTGTTAAAAATTGACCACTGTCTGGAAAATCTTCCAGCTCCTGCACCCAACATGTTGCTCCTGGGGGATTTCAACTTAAGGCACCTAAAATGGAGGAATATAGCAAATAATATTGTTGCAGTAATAACACCAGGAGGCAGCTCTGATGAAAACTCACACTCACACGAGCTTTTAAATCTCTGCACAAAATTCAATTTAAACCAGCAAATAATAGAGCCTACTAGACTGGAGAATACACTAGACCTCATCTTCACTAACAATGATGATCTGATAAGAAATGTCACCATATCAAAAACAATATACTCAGATCACAACATAATTGAGGTTCAGACATGTATGCGTGGAGCCCCAGACCGACAAAATGAGACTAGTCACGAGGGAGCATTCACCAAATTCAACTTCAATAACAAAAACATAAAGTGGGACCAAGTAAACCAAGTCCTAACCGATATAAGCTGGGAAGATACACTAAGCAACACAGACCCCAACTTATGCCTAGAACAGATTAACTCGGTGGCACTCGATGTATGCACAAGGCTTATTCCTCTAAGAAAAAGGAGGAGTAGATGTAAAATAGAAAGAGACAGGCGCTCCCTTTACAGGCGACGGAAAAGAATAACAGAGCGGCTAAAAGAGGTCAATATATCTGAAATGCGTAGGGAGACACTGGTCAGAGAAATAGCAAGCATCGAACTTAAGCTAAAAGAATCCTTTAGGAGTCAGGAATCGCGGGAAGAACTAAAAGCCATAAATGAAATCGAAAGAAACCCAAAGTATTTCTTCTCCTATGCCAAATCAAAATCGAGAACAACGTCCAGTATTGGGCCCCTACTTAAACAAGATGGGTCCTACACAGATGACAGCAAGGAAATGAGTGAGCTACTCAAGTCCCAATATGACTCAGTTTTTAGCAAGCCGCTAACCAGACTGAGAGTCGAAGATCAAAATGAATTTTTTATGAGAGAGCCACAAAATTTGATTAACACAAGCCTATCCGATGTTATCCTGACGCCAA
>NC_091295.1:3177616-3220116 GCF_038502225.1 Cherax quadricarinatus
TCCACAAAGGGGGCAGTAAAGCAACAGCAAAGAAATACAGACCAATAGCACTAACATCCCATATCATAAAAATCTTTGAACTACCTAGATGGTAATTTCCCTAATTCCTTCTATCTTGCACCAACTGAGCCCACGGAAGTCATTGGGATCATAAAGTCACTTAAAAATAACTCGGGGAATCTGTCTCATGTCCCACCATTACTGTACAAGCGAGCGGCCCATGTCCTTTCGCATGCTATTTCATTACTTTTTAACAAGTCAATGGAGACTAGCACCTTCCCGAAACTACTCAAGATGGCAAGGGTTACACCAATACATAAAGGTGGTGACCCTACAGACTTAAACAACTATAGGCCAATATCTAACTTACCATTGCTATCCAAAATCTTTGAGAAACTCGTGTACAAGAGACTGTATTCATTTATAACGGCTCAAAACATACTCAACCCCTGCCAGTTTGGATTCAGGAAAAATAAAAGCACTAATGATGCAATCATAAAAATGCTAGATCTGCTTTACACAGCATTGGAAAATAAGGAATATCCACTAGGAATTTTTATTGACCTAAGAAAAGCTTTTGACACAGTAAACCACCAAATCCTACTCCACAAACTTGACCACTACGGTATAAGAGGCCATGCGCTTGCTTATTTCAAATCTTACATTACTAATAGGTATCAGTACGTCACCATTAAAGACACAGCATCAGCAACACGGCCACTTGATACTGGAGTTCCGCAGGGAAGTGTCCTTGGTCCCCTGCTCTTCCTCATATACATCAATGACCTTCCAAACGTATCCCAACACCTGAAACCCATTCTCTTTGCTGATGACACGACTTATGTCATCTCTCACCCTAATCTTGCCACTCTCAACACCATTGTGAATGAGGAGCTGATTAAAATATCGACTTGGATGACAGCCAATAAACTTACGCTTAACACTGACAAAACTTACTATATTATGTTTGGTAGCAGAGCAGGAGATGCACAAATTAACATTAAGATTGACAACACTCTAATTACCAGAAATAATGGGGGAAAATTCCTAGGCTTATACCTTGACAACAACCTGAATTTCAGCACCCATATCCAGCATATAGCCAAAAAAGTATCCAAAACGGTTGGGATCCTCTCCAAGATACGATACTACGTGCCGCAAAATGCCCTTCTCACACTATACCACTCACTTATTTATCCATACCTCACCTATGCTATTTGTGCTTGGGGATCAACTGCAGCAACACACCTAAAGCCAATAATAACCCAAAAAAAAGCTGCAGTAAGAATAATCACTAAATCCCATCCCTGGCAGCACACCCCCCCACTCTTCAAAGATCTAAACTTACTCCCAGTTCAGTACATACACACTTACTACTGTGCAATCTATATCTACAGGGCCTTAAACTCTAATATCAACCTTGACCTAAAACGCTTTCTTGATAGTTGTGACAGAACCCACAGGCATAACACCAGACACAAACATCTCTACGACATTCCCCGTGTCCGACTAAACCTTTACAAAAATTCAATGTATATCAAAGGCCCTAAAATCTGGAATACCCTACCTGAGAACTCTAGAACTGCAGACACATTCATCACCTTCAAAACTACCATTAGAAAACATCTTATCTCCCTGATACACCCCGTCAACTAACTACACGAATACCACCTGGTGGTTCACACTTACACTCGCTCACTCATTTGACCATAAACAGAAATATTAATATCAGTCTTAAAATAATGAATCCTGTGATACTCCAATACTGAAACTATATACTGTGCCAAAACAAAAGCATTCACATTGCTAAACTCATAAACTAGTATTTAGTCACTTAGCCATAAGACCAACTTACCTCATAATTTGTAATATTTTACAATTAAGAATAAAACTAAGTATGCCCGAAATGCCTAGCCATGCTAAGCGTTCTAGTGGTACACTCTGTAATCACAATTTTACTACATGTAAACCAAACAATAACCAAATTTCTGTAAACTCAGCATTGTAATCCTTATAGAGAATAAACTTTGAATTGAATTGAATTGAATTGAAAGGGTCCTAAGAAGCAAGATCACCACCCATCTAGAAACCCATCAGTTACACAACCCAGGGCAACATGGGTTTAGAACAGGTCGCTCCTGTCTGTCTCAACTATTGGATCACTACGACAAGGTCCTAAATGCACTAGAAGACAAAAAGAATGCAGATGTAATATATACAGACTTTGCAAAAGCCTTCGACAAGTGTGACCATGGCGTAATAGCGCACAAAATGCGTGCTAAAGGAATAACAGGAAAAGTCGGTCGATGGATCTATAATTTCCTCACTAACAGAACACAGAGAGTAGTCGTCAACAGAGTAAAGTCCGAGGCAGCTACGGTGAAAAGCTCTGTTCCACAAGGCACAGTACTCGCTCCCATCTTGTTCCTCATCCTAATATCCGACATAGACAAGGAAGTCAGCCACAGCACCGTGTCTTCCTTTGCAGATGACACCCGAATCTGCATGACAGTGTCTTCCATTGCAGACACTGCAAAGCTCCAGGCGGACATCAACCAAATCTTTCAGTGGGCTGCAGAAAACAATATGAAGTTCAACGATGAGAAATTTCAATTACTCAGATATGGTAAACATGAGGAAATTAAATCTTCATCAGAGTACAAAACAAATTCTGGCCACAAAATAGAGCGAAAAACAAACGTCAAAGACCTGGGAGTGATTATGTCGGAGGATCTCACCTTCAAGGACCATAACATTGTATCAATCGCATCTGCTAGAAAAATGACAGGATGGATAATGAGAACCTTCAAAACTAGGGAGGCCAAGCCCATGATGACACTCTTCAGGTCACTTGTTCTATCTAGGCTGGAATATTGCTGCACACTAACAGCACCTTTCAAGGCAGGTGAAATTGCCGACCTAGAAAATGTACAGAGAATTTTCACGGCGCGCATAACGGAGATAAAATACCTCAATTATTGGGAGCGCTTGAGGTTCCTAAACCTGTATTCCCTGGAACGCAGAGGGAGAGATACATGATTATATACACCTGGAAAATCCTAGAGGGACTAGTACCGAACTTGCACACGAAAATCACTCACTACGAAAGAAAAAGACTTGGCAGACGATGCAACATCCCCCCAATGAAAAGCAGGGGTGTCACTAGCACGTTAAGAGACCATACAATAAGTGTCAGGGGCCCGAGACTGTTCAACTGCCTCCCAGCACACATAAGGGGGATTACCAACAGACCCCTGGCAGTCTTCAAGCTGGCACTGGACAAGCACCTAAAGTCAGTTCCGGATCAGCCGAGCTGTGGCTCGTACGTTGGTTTGCGTGCAGCCAGCAGCAACAGCCTGGTTGATCAGGCTCTGATCCACCAGGAGGCCTGGTCACAGACCGGGCCGGGGGGGCGTTGACCCCCGGAACTCTCTCCAGGTAAACTCCAGGTAAACACTACCAGTACCCATATAAGTATAACACTACCAGTACCCATACTAGTATAACACTACCAGTACCCATACTAGTATAACACTACCAGTACCCATACTAGTATAACACTACCAGTACCCATACTAGTATAACACTACCAGTACCCATACTAGTATAACACTACAAGTACCCATACTAGTATAACACTACCAGTACCCATACTGGTATAACACTACAAGTACCCATACTAGTACAACATTACCAGTACCCATACTGGTATAACACTACAAGTACCCATACTAGTACAACACTACCAGTACCCATACTAGTATAACACTACCAGTACCCATACTAGTATAACACTACCAGTACCCATACTAGTATAACACTACCAGTACCCATACTAGTATAACACTACCAGTACCCATACTAGTATAACACTACAAGTACCCATACTAGTATAACACTACCAGTACCCATACTGGTATAACACTACAAGTACCCATACTAGTACAACACTACCAGTACCCATACTAGTATAACACTACCAGTACCCATACTAATACAACACTACCAGTACCCATACTGGTATAACACTACAAGTACCCATACTAGTATAACACTACCAGGACCCATACCAATATAACACTACCAGTACCCATACTAGTATAACACTACCAGTACCCATACTAGTACAACACTACCAGTACCCGGAATAACCTCCAGGTAATCTCCAGGTAACCCCAGTGTTACCAGCAACAACAACAACAACCTTCCCTTTCTCTGCCACCGAGGCGTGCACACCCCAGCGTACAACACAACCCCATTGTTACCAGCAACAACAGCAACAACAACAACCTTCCCTTCCTCCGCCACCGAGGCGTGCACATCCCAGTGTACAACACAACCCCAGTGTTACCAGCAGCAACAACCTTCCCTTCCTCCGCCACCGAGGCGTGCACATCCCAGTGTACAACACAACCCCAGTGTTACCAGCAACAACAACCTTCCCTTCTTCCGCCACCGAGGTGTGCACATCCCAGTGTACAACACAACCCCAGTGTTACCAGCAACAACAACCTTCCCTTCTTCCGCCACCGAGGCGTGCACATCCCAGTGTACAACACAACCCCAGTGTTACCAGCAACAACAACCTTCCCTTCTTCCGCCACCGAGGTGTGCACATCCCAGTGTACAACACAACCCCAGTGTTACCAGCAACAACAGCAACAACAACAACCTTCCCTTCCTCCGCCACCGAGGCGTGCACATCCCAGCGTACAATACAACCCCAGTGTTACCAGCAACAACAACCTTCCCTTCCTCCACCACCGAGGCGTGCACATCCCAGCTTACAACACAACCCCAGTGTTACCAGCAACAACAACCTTCCCTTCCTCCACCACCGAGGCGTGCACATCCCAGCTTACAACACAACCCCAGTGTTACCAGCAACAACAACCTTCCCTTCCTCCGCCACCGAGGCGTGCACATCCCAGCGTACAACACAACCCAGTGTTACCAGCAACAACAACAACCTTCCCTTCCTCCGCCACCGAGGCGTGCACATCCCAGCGTACAACACAACCAAGTGTTACAAGCAACAACAACAACCTTCCCTTCCTCCGCCACAGAGGCGTGCACATCCCAGCGTACAACACAACCCAGTGTTACAAGCAACAACAACAACCTTCCCTTCCTCCGCCACCGAGGCGTGCACATCCCAGCGTACAACACAACCAAGTGTTACAAGCAACAACAACAACCTTCCCTTCCTCCGCCACAGAGGCGTGCACATCCCAGCGTACAACACAACCCAGTGTTACAAGCAACAACAACAACCTTCCCTTCCTCCGCCACCGAGGCGTGCACATCCCAGCGTACAACACAACCAAGTGTTACAAGCAACAACAACAACCTTCCCTTCCTCCGCCACAGAGGCGTGCACATCCCAGCGTACAACACAACCCAGTGTTACAAGCAACAACAACAACCTTCCCTTCCTCCGCCACCGAGGCGTGCACATTCCAGCGTACAACAGAACCCAGTGTTACCAGCAACAACAGCAACAACAACAACCTTCCCTTCCTCCGCTACTGAGGCGTGCACATCCCAGCGTACAACACAACCCCAGTGTTACCAGCAACAACAACCTTCCCTTCCTCCGCCACCGAGGCGTGCACATCCCAGTGTACAACACAACCCCAGTGTTACCAGCAACAACAACAACAACAACAACCTTCCCTTCCTCCGCCACCGAGGCGTGCACAACCCAGCGTACAACACAACCCCAGTGTTACCAGCAACAACAACAACAACAACAACCTTCCCTTCCTCCGCCACCGAGGCGTGCACATCCCAGCGTACAATACAACCCCAAGCCCATGATGATCCTTTTCAAATCACTTGTTCTCTCTAGGCTGGAATACTGCTGTACATTAACATCTCCATACAAAGCAGGTGAAATCGCAGATCTAGAGAGTGTACAGAGATCCTTTACTGCACGTATATGTTCTGTCAAGCACCTTAACTACCCATACTAATATAACAGTACCAGTACCCATACTAGTATAACACTACCAGTACCCATACTAGTACAACACTACCAGTACCCACACTAGTATAACACTACCAATACCCATACTAGTATAACAGTACCAGTACCCATACTAGTATAACACTACCAGTACCCATACTAGTATAACACTACCAGTACCCATACTAGTATAACACCACCGGTACCCATACTAGTACAACACTACCAGTACCCATAATAGTACAACACTACCAGTACCAACACTAGGATAACACTACCAGTACCCATACTAGTATAACAGCACCAGTACCCATACTAGTATAACACTACCAGTACCCATACTAGTACAACACTACCAGTTCTCATACTAGTACAACACTACCAGTACCCATACTAGTACAACACTACCAGTACCCATACTAGTACAACACTACCAGTACCCATACTAGTATAACGCTACCAGTACCCATACTAGTATAACACTACCAGCACCCATACTAGAGTAACACTACCAGTACCCATACTAGTACAACGCTACCAGTACCCATACTAGTATAACACTACCAGTACCCATATTAGTATAACACTACCAGTACCCATACTAGTAAAACACTACCAGTACCCATAGTAGTACAACACTACCAGTACCCATACTAGTATAACACTACCAGTACCAATACTAGTACAACACTACCAGTACCCATACCAGTATAACACTACCAGTACCCATACTAGTACAACACTACCAGTACCCATACTAGTACAACACTACCAGTACCCATACTAGTATAACACTACCAGTACCCATACTAGTATAACACTACCAGTACCCATAGTAGTACAACACTACCAGTACCCATAGTAGTACAACACTACCAGTACCCATACTAGTACAACACTACCAGTACCAATACTAGTACAACACTACCAGTACCCATACTAGTATAACACTACCAGTACCAATACTAGTACAACACTACCAGTACCCATACTAGTATAACACTACCAGTACCCATACTAGTATAACACTACCAGTACCCATACTAGTATAATACTACCAGTACCCATACTAGTATAACACTACCAGTAAGCATACTAATATAACACTACCAGTACCCATACTAGTGTAACACTACCAGTAAGCATACTAATATAACACTACCAGTACCCATACTAGTATAACACTACCAGTAAGCATAGTAATATAACACTACCAGTACGCATACTAGTATAACACTACCAGTACCCATACTAGTATAACACTACCAGTACCCACACTAGTATAACACTACCAGTACCCACACTAGTATAACACTACCAGTACCCACACTAGTATAACACTACCAGTGCCCATACTAGTATAACACTACCAGTACCCATACTAGTATAACACTACCAGTACCCACACTAGTATAACACTACCAGTACCCACACTAGTATAACACTACCAGTACCCATACTAGTATAACACTACCAGTACCCATACTAGTACAACACTACCAGTACCCATACTAGTATAACACTACCAGTACCCATACTAGTATAACACTACCAGTACCCACACTAGTATAACACTACAAGTACCCATACTAATATAACACTACCAGTACCCATGCCAGTATAACACTACCAGTACCCATACTAGTATAACATTACCAGTACCCATACTAGTACAACACTACCAGTACCCACACTAGTATAACACTACCAGTACACGTACTAGTATAACACTACCAGTAACTATTCTAGTATTAAACTACCATTACCCATACTAGTACAACGCTACCAGTACCCACACTAGTATAACACTACCAGTACCCATACTAGTATAACACTACCAGTACCCATACTAGTATAACACTACCAGTACCCATACTAGTATAACACTACCAGTACCCATACTAGTATAACACTACCAGTACCCATACTAGTATAACACTACCAGTACCCATACTAGTATAACACTACCAGTACCCATACTAGTATAACACTACCAGTACCCACACTAGTATAACACTACCAGTACCCACACTAGTATAACACTACCAGTACCCACACTAGTATAACACTACCAGTACCCACACTAGTATAACACTACCAGTACCCACACTAGTATAACACTACCAGTACCCACACTAGTATAACACTACCAGTACCCACACTAGTATAACACTACCAGTACCCACACTAGTATAACACTACCAGTACCCACACTAGTATAACACTACCAGTACCCACACTAGTATAACACTACCAGTACCCACACTAGTATAACACTACCAGTACCCACACTAGTATAACACTACCAGTACCCACACTAGTATAACACTACCAGTACCCACACTAGTATAACACTACCAGTACCCACACTAGTATAACACTACCAGTACCCACACTAGTATAACACTACCAGTACCCACACTAGTATAACACTACCAGTACCCACACTAGTATAACACTACCAGTACCCACACTAGTATAACACTACCAGTACCCACACTAGTATAACACTACCAGTACCCACACTAGTATAACACTACCAGTACCCACACTAGTATAACACTACCAGTACCCACACTAGTATAACACTACCAGTACCCACACTAGTATAACACTACCAGTACCCACACTAGTATAACACTACCAGTACCCACACTAGTATAACACTACCAGTACCCACACTAGTATAACACTACCAGTACCCACACTAGTATAACACTACCAGTACCCACACTAGTATAACACTACCAGTACCCACACTAGTATAACACTACTAGTACCCACACTAGTATACTACTAGTATCTATGATGAACACCTTAGCTTGCACTCTCTCTAAACTCGCTTATGACTCATCGGTTTTTACTCTGTTTATTCACTTATTTGACTAATAAACCGTCGGATTAGTTGAGTGACAGACAGCAGATTATTTGGTTATAGTCTTTTACTGTGTTTATTCACTTATTTGACTAATAAACCGTCGGATTAGTTGAGTGACAGACAGCAGATTATTTGGTTATAGTCATTTAGCAGAAGCAGTTGGGTTTATGTCTCAGGTTACTTTGTCATCGCTCTTTTACACAATTAATTTCTCGCTTTATGACCCCCTTTTATTCCTTTATTTAAAAAAACTTTGTTATTTTCTTCCACTTCATTTTGATATGGTTTTTTTCCTTTCTCGAATTTCAGAAGTATTTTAGATATCAATATGATTCATTTAATTTTTTTAACTTTCAAATATGAAGGCTCTTGGGTGACCCGTGGCCTGGTAGGGAAAGCTCTTGCTTTGCTCGCTGAGGGTCCGTGGTTCGATTCCCGGCAAGGGGAGAAACATTGGCCGTGTTTCCTTACTCCTGATGTCCTTATTCACCCATCAGTAAAATATGAACCTGGGTGTTAGTCGACTGGTGTGGGTAGCATCCTGGAACAAAATTGACCTAATTTGCCTGAATTGCTCTTTATAACAAGGGGCTTTTTATACAGTAGCATGTCATTGTTGTCAGGTAGGACTATATACCTTGTACATGTACTTGCAGAAATATATTAATTATTATTAGTATTATTACTACTGCTACTACTATTACATATCTCGTACATCGTTATCATGTTTAGTCTGGGTCTCCTTTCAAATACAAATCTTCATTTCAGACTTCCAGTGTAATTCAGAGATACAATAATGTGAAGTCCCATAGGATGTATTACATTCTAATACCACATAATTTAATTCTCTTAAAATTCAGATCGTATCCAATGGTCTTCAACTTAGGCTTCATGTGGTTTTGATGAAGCTAGAGAGAATTTATTTTCCACGAAACAACACTTCTGATACCTCTCAGCTGGAGATGTTCTTCTAGAATTATATTGGCGACCTTATTATATAGTATTTGGGTTAGGAATCTGTTTGAAAAAAATATGGGAAATGAGATGGAAAGCAAAAATAAGGGCGACGTTCAGTCTGTTACATCATAATTTACAAGTGTTTATAGCCTTAGCAAGGCGCTATCATGTCCACCCTCTTCCCGCTCAAGAGCCCTATCGTACCTCTTTTTAAAACTATGTATGGGTCCTGCATCCACTACTTCACTCTCCAGTTTGTTCCACTTCCTGAAAACTCTGAGGCTGAAGAAATCCTTCCTAGCATCCTTATGACTCATCATAGCTGTCAGCTTCCAGTTGTGACCCTTTCTTCCTATTACCCATCTTCGAAACATTCTGGTCCTCTCCACCTTGTCAATTCCTCTCAGTAAATTATATGTCGTTATCATGTTGTCCATGTCCTTCCTGTCCTCCAGTGTCGCCAGGATGAAGGACTCCTCTCTTAAATGTCGAAACACTTTTAGGTGCAGCGGTTATTGGGGATTTGCTCGATATAATGCTCGACCTAAGTTCCTTTTTCTTGAGTGAGGTTTGCAGCCTTTGATTCCCTAACCTGCACTCCGATTGAGGTCTTTGTCCTTCTCCAGTTTTGATGACTTTGCAATTGGTGGGGTTAAACTCCAGGAACCATTATTCGGACAAGGCTTTCAGCCTGTCCAGGTCCCCTTGTAGGCTTATCTGATCCTCGTCCGCTTGTTTTTTCTCATTAGTTTCACTTCGTCTGCAAAAAAAGACACCTCTGAATCTATCTCTTCTGTTATGTCATTCACATACACAAGAAACAGCACCGGCTCTAGGACTGGCTCATGTAGAACCCCGCTCATCATATGCGCCCACTTTGACACCTCGTCATGTACCATCGTTTCCTTCCTGACAGGTATTTTCTGATCCATTGTAGTATCTTTCCTGTTATTCCTGCCTCTAGGTTTTGCACTAATGTTTTGTGCGGAAATGTGTCGAGAGCCATTATACAAAGAAAATGCAGTCTAACCACCCCCCCTCCCTACCCTGTTTACTTGTTAACTTGTGTGTGTGTGTGTGTGTGTGTGTGTGTGTGTGTGAGTGTGTACTCACCTAATTGTGGTTGCAGGGGTCGAGACTCAGCTCCTGGCCCCGCCCCTTCACTGATCACTACTAGGTCCTCTCTCTGTCTCCTCCCTGAGCTTCGTCATACCTCGTCTTAAAACCTCCACTACATCACTTGCTAGACTATTCCACTTCCTGACAACTCTCTGACTGAAGAAATACTTCCTAACATCCCTGTGACTCGTCTGAGTTCTCAGCTTCCAATTGTAACCTCTTGTTTCTGTGTCCCCTCTCTGGTACATCCTGTCTCTGTCCACCTTGCCTATTACACGCACTATTTTGTATGTCGTTATCATGTCTCCCCTAACCCTCCTGTCCTCCATTGTCATCAGGCCGATTTCCCTGAATCTTTCATCGTAGGACATTTCCCTGAGCTCCGGAACTAGCCTTGTTGCAAACCTTTGCACTTTCTCTAATTTCTTGAAGTGCTTGACCAGGTGTGGGTTCCAAACTGGTGCTGCATACTCCAGTATGGGTCTGACGTACACAGTGTACAGTGTCTTGAACGATTCCTTACTAAGGTATCGGAACGCTATTCTCAGGTTTGCCAGACTCCCATATGCTGCAGCAGTTATCTGGTTGATGTGTGCTTCCGGAGACATGCTCGGTGTTATGGTCGCCCCAAGATCTTTCTCCTTGAGTGAGGTTTGGAAATATAAACACATATCTGTTTGTGACTTGAAAAAGCCCACTGTGTGGGCGAAACGGTGTCAATAAAGGATCACATTATACTGCATATATATTTATATTTCCATTGTGTCGGTATTTTATACCATTTATTTCCAGTGAGCGAGGTTTGCAGTCCACTTAGCCTATACTCTGTCTGCGGTCTTCTTTGCCCTTCCCCAATCTTCATGACTTTGCATTTGCCAGGGATGAATTCGAGAAGCCAGTTGCTGGACCACGTGTCCAGCCTGTCCAGGTCTCTTTGTAGTCCTACCTGATTCTCATCTGATTTAATTCTTCTCATTAACTTCACATCATCTTCGAACAGGGACACTTCTGAGTCTATCCCTTCCATCACGTCATTCACATATACCAAGAATAGCACTGGTGTGTACTCACCTAATTGCTTACCTAATTGTGCTTGCAGGGGTCGAGACTCAGCTCCTGGCACCGCCTCTTCACTGATTGCTAGGCTTTTCCACTTCCTGACGACTCTATGACTGAAGAAATACTTCCTAACATCCCTGTGACTCGTCTTAGTTTTCAGCTTCCAATTGTGACCCCTTGTTTCTGAGTCCCCCCTCTGGAACATCCTGTCTCTGTCCACCTTATCTATTCCCCGCAGTATCTTGTATGTCGTTATCATGTCTCCCCTGGCCCTTCTGTCCTCCAGTGCCGTCAGACCGATTTTCCTCAACCTTTCATCGTAGGACATTCCCCTTATCTCTGGAACTAGCCTTGTTGCAAACTTCTGTACTTTCTCTAACTTCTTGACGTGCTTGACCAGGTGCTGCATACTCCAGTATGGGCCTGACGTACACAGTGTACAGTGTCTTGAACGATTCCTTATTAAGGTATCGGAGCGCTATTCTCAGGTTTGCCAGGCTCCCATATGCTGCAGCAGTTATCTGGTTGATATGTGCCTCTGGAGACGTGCTCGGTGTTATGGTCACCCCAAGATCTTTCTCCTTGAGGGAGGTTTGTAGTCTTTGTCCACCTAGCCTATACTCTGTCTACTGTCTTCTTTGCCCTTCCGCAACCTTCATGACTTTGCATTTGGCAGGGTTGAATTCGAGAAGCCAGTTCCTGGACCACGAGTCCAGTCTGTCCAGGTCTCTTTGCAGTCCTGCCTCATCCTCATCTGATTTAATTCTTCTCATTAACTTCACATCATCTGCGAATAGGGCTATTTTTGAGTCTATCCCTTCCATCATGTCATTCACATATATCAAAAACAGCACTGGTCCTAGAATTGACCTCTGTGGGACTCCGCTCGTCACAGGCGCCCACTGTGATACCTCTTCACATACCATGACTCGTTGTTGCCTCCCTGTCAGGTATTCTTTGATTCACTGCAGTGCCTTCCCTGTTATATGTGCCTGATCCTCCAGCTTCTGCACTAATATCTTGTAAGGAACTGTGTCGAAGGCCTTTCTGCAATCCAGGAAAATGCAATCCACCCACCCCTCTCTCTCGTGTCTTACTTTTGTTACCTTGTCATAAAACTCCAGAAGGTTTGTGACACAGGATTTGCATTCCATGAATCCATGCTGGTTGTCATTTATAGCCTTGTTCTGTTCCAGGTGCTCCACCACTCTCCTGATAATCTCCATGACTTTGCATACTATACACGTCAGAGACACTGATCTGTAGTTTAGTGCCTCGTTTGTCTCGTTTCTTAAAAATGGGGACTACATTTGCCGTCCTCCATATCTCAGGTAGTTGCCAGTTTCAAGGGATGTATTGAAGATTGTGGTTAAGGGCACGCACAGCATCTCTGCTACTTCTCTAAGGACCCACGGGGAGTGTGTGTATGTGTGTGTGTGTGTGTGTGTGTGTGTGTGTGTGTGTGTGTGTGTGTGTGTGTGTGTGTGTGTGTGTGTGTTCATGAGTGTATATTCACTATATAAGCTTGCAGAGGTCGATTAACAGCTCCTGCCCCGCCTCTTTGCTGGTCGCTACTACATCCACTCTTGAGAGCCTTGTCGTACATCTTCTTGAAATAATAAATACATCCGATATCTCGCACTTTACTCTCCAGATTGTTTCACTTCCTGACAACTCAGAGGCTGAAGAAATACTTCATAACATCCCTATGATTCATCCTTTTCTTCATCTTCCAACTATGCCTTTTTGTTCCTATATGACATCTCTGAAACTGTCCGTACTTGTTTACCTTGTCAATTCTTTCGTATTTTGTTCGTGGTTATCAAATACCCTCCCAGTCCTACAGTGTCCCCCAGTGTCCTCCAGTGTTCTCCAGTGTCCTCCAGTGTCCTCCAGTGTCTTCCAGTGTCCTCTAGTGTCCTCCAGTGTCCTCAGGTTGAGATCGCTTTAAGGAATTCTCATTTGCTGTCGCAGATACTTCTTTGATATATTAGGCCATTCTTATCCCGAAGCCCTATTACAATTTCTTTTTTTTTTAACTGTAAGAAGGGCAAATTGGCTACAACACGGATGCTTGTCAGTGAGAAACGAGGGACAATATATGAGATGATAACATAGAGAGTGCAGATTCAGGGTCCTCAGTCTGTCCTCACTGGGAAGATTTCTGATTCATGGGATCAACTTTGTCATTCTCCTTCTTACGTTTTCCAGTGCATTTATATCCATTCTGTAATACGGTGACCAGAACTGTGCAGCATAATCCAAATGAGGCCTAACCAAGGATATATAGAGTTGAAGAACAATCTGAAGACTTCTATTATTTATACTTCTTGCTATGAAGCCAAGGATTCTGCTAGTTTTATTGCGAACACTTATGCACTGTTGTCTTGGTTTCAGATTACTGCTAACCAGAACTCCTAAATCCTTTTCGCAATCAGTAAGAGCAAAATGGTGAAAGTTCAGACGAAGATGAAAACTTCTTATGGTAATGATAAACATATATACACGTGGTGATGATGAACGTTTTATTTAAATATGACTAGGCTAATGAATAACTTGAAGAATTATAGTTTATGCACATGATAGTATTCAGTGTTATTCTTATCATTATATATTCTCAGATAGTTAACAATTCTTTGAAAAGTTCAACACATTAGTTGACATCCACATGATCTATGTATATTGTATGTAAAGTAAAAGGACACAAGTGCAACTAATGTGACATTTTATTGTGGCAACGTTTCGCTCTCCAGGAGCTTTATCAAGCCATTACAAACAGTATAGGGACACAGAGGGTATATATAGGCTTAGAGTGAGGTGTAATACTAGTGGTAGTAGTAGTAGTAGTAGCAGTAGTAATACAATATGGTAAAACAGTTAACTTGCACATGAGTAAAAGGATATAAAAGTTTGGGTAGTATATTAGTAGAACGACTCTGAATCTTGAGTTTCTATGTCTGTAATTAGGTATCTAAGGTAATTTAATCATAAAAATATTTTGTATGAGTGCATATAAAATATTTATAATATATAAATGATCACACCTCAAAATTTATTTTTATGGTACATGGCACTTTCTTACCACAATGTGTAACATGGATCAAAATAAACAAAAATGCCAGATGATATTTTTAGTGTTTATTACAAATGAGATTTCTATTTAGTTTACTTATAAAATTAGCTGATAATAATGATCACAGCCCTGGACGACGACACCTCCATATTCAATTTTATCTATACTGAAATTACAGTACCTGCTCAGTCTATCATTCAGTCTTATGTTTCATATACATGTTTCATATACATGTTTCATATACATGTTTCATATACATGTTTCATATACATGTTTCATATACATGTTTCATATACATGTTTCATATACATGTTTCAAATACATTGGTACCGAACGAACAAACTTAATGGACTGGCTCATTCACTGATATGGAATAATTTAAATTTGACAACAGCAATGAGGTTTGAGAATCAGTAAGAAGTCCACTGTTTATGAAGGTGTGGGAACAAGCAGTCAGTATCTCATGGATTATAGGAATATCTAAGCGAACAATGTAAAATACCTATAATTTTTTCTTGTTCATTGATAGATGTATTTTTATGGATCATTATGCATAAAATATGTAAATTATTCATTGAAACTCAACCATTTAATGTACAGAAACATGTTATAATTATATAATAATTCAGCATTACTTTTCCCAACGTAACTGAATGCAGCCTAAATTTAATTAGATTTTTTTAGATTGGTTATAGCGGAGAAACTGTAACAATGAATTTGCTTTCGGAGTATTTTGTAAAAACGATCGTTATTCTATTAGCTAAAACTGACAGATCGGCATAAACATGTATAATACATACTGGCAATCCAGAAATTTATATCATGACAATAACTTGCTGAAATTCGCTAAATTATCGGTTAAAAATGAGGCACTTCTCACCCGCTCTCATTCTCACACTAATCCAGAAAATGTAACCTCAACTTTTTTCCTAAGTCAAACAAACTTCGCATAAAAATTAGAAAGAGAAAGTTTAATTTCAATGACAGATAATTTGTTACTGTTGGGTTTCCTGTTTGTCTTGCCCTTCGCCTGTGCCTGAACACTTCAACTTAGTACCTAGGGGAGGGAGAGCTACCATTCAACTTAGTACCGAGGGGAGGGAGAGCTACCATTCAACTTAGTACCGAGGGGAGGGAGAGCTACCATTCAACTTAGTACCGAGGGGAGGGAGAGCTACCATTGCGAGTGCAAAGTCGCGTCTCACTCATCGGCTGAAGTTGAACACAGGGAAAATAAAAAAATACATACGAGTCCCCGTCTGTGTTAACAGAGGAAGGAAAAAGTTTTGGTACGTTGATATCAGAGATGTAATTTTATGCCCTTGTTATATTCATTTCCTGATTATGCAAGAGTTTGATAGGGACACTTAATGAAGGTGAATTCATGTCAGCTTCACCTGGGAATCAGATATCCAGCTGCAATTGGGATAAATTTTGTGACGAGGAAATATCTCTTCTATATTAGTTATTTTTTTTCATTATCATTTCCCTTCACCCAACACGTCTCTCCTGATCACGTAAGTAATCCTATCCATTACTGAGTAGCTTTGAGCTTTCTTATGTCATACAGTTCTTTTATGAGTATGTAAGATTATAGTGCCCCGGTTATCCTGCTGTTCTCTTATCATAGCATCTGGTATGTGTCACACTGATAATAGGAATAAACCATGACTAGAATTACATGAACTAGACACATGTGAAACGCCTGAATAATATGAAAATATTGCGCCAAACATGGCTTATTCAGTTCAATACAGAGCTTACAAAATGAAAACAGTTGAAGATAAGGTAATCAGTCCCTCAGCTTCAAGAGATCTTCGCATGGAGAGGCATCAAAGAAAGCAATCAGTCCCTTAGTTCTGAAAGAAGTTTAGTCGAAGAGCTGTGATCAAACATCGTAGAATAAACACCTTTCATGGGACCAAGAGCTGTGATCAAACATCGTAGAATAAACACCTTTCATGGGTCCAAGAGCTGTGATCAAACATCGTAGAATAAACACCTTTCATGGGACCAAGAGCTGTGATCAAACATCGTAGAATAAACACCTTTCATGGGACCAAGAGCTGTGATCAAACATCGTAGAATAAACACCTTTCATGGGTCCAAGAGCTGTGATCAAACATCGTAGAATAAACACCTTTCATGGGTCCAAGAGCTGTGATCAAACATCGTAGAATAAACACCTTTCATGGGACCAAGAGCTGTGATCAAACATCGTAGAATAAACACCTTTCATGGGACCAAGAGCTGTGATCAAACATCGTAGAATAAACACCTTTCATGGGTCCAAGAGCTGTGATCAAACATCGTAGAATAAACACCTTTCATGGGTCCAAGAGCTGTGATCAAACATCGTAGAATAAACATCTTTCATGGCTGTGAAGAACTATAATTTTATTATCTACTGTCTCCGTTGTGGATACTTTCTATCAAGGTTGATGTGTTGATTATCATATTTACTCTCTCCTATTTATAAGCTATGTGTTGAATTTTAAAGGTCACTGATTGACTAAAGATTCCTTGGCGTTGAATATGTGTTGTATTCATCTATTTATCATTATTGTATTCTAATATTGCATGGGCGAGAATTATTGTATTCCATTATTGCATGGACGAGAATTATTGTATTCCATTATTGCATGGACGAGAATTATTGTATTCCATTATTGCATGGGCAAGAATTATTGTATTCCATTATTGCATGGGCGAGAATTATTGTATTCCAATATTGCATGGGCGAGAATTATTGTATTCCATTATTGCATGGGCGAGAATTATTGTATTCCATTATTGCATGGGCGAGAATTATTGTATTCCATTATTGCATGGGCGAGAATTATTGTATTCCATTATTGCATGGGCGAGAATTATTGTATTCCATTATTGCATGGGCGAGAATTATTGTATTCCATTATTGCATGGGCGAGAATTATTGTGTTCCATTATTGCATGGGCGAGAATTATTGTATTCCATTATTGCATGGGCGAGAATTATTGTATTCCATTATTGCATGGGCGAGAATTATTGTATTCCATTATTGCATGGGCGAGAATTATTGTATTCCATTATTGCATGGGCGAGAATTATTGTATTCCATTATTGCATGGGCGAGAATTATTGTATTCCATTATTGCATGGGCGAGAATTATTATATTCCATTATTGCATGGGCGAGAATTATTGTATTCCATTATTGCATGGGCGAGAATTATTGTGTTCCATTATTGCATGGGCGAGAATTATTGTATTCCATTATTGCATGGGCGAGAATTATTGTATTCCATTATTGCATGGGCGAGAATTATTGTATCCCATTATTGCAAGGGCGAGAATTATTGTATTCCATTATTGCATGGGCGAGAATTATTGTATCCCATTATTGCATGGGCGAGAATTATTGTATTCCATTATTGCATGGGCGAGAATTATTGTATCCCATTATTGCATGGGCGAGAATTATTGTATTCCATTATTGCATGGGCGAGAATTATTGTATTCCATTATTGCATGGACGAGAATTATTGTATTCCATTATTGCATGGGCGAGAATTATTGTATTCCATTATTGCATGGGCGAGAATTATTGCTTGAGTTAAAATTCCTGTTTTGTACTGATACATCTCTTCATATTATATCACAGGACTTACGCAGAAAATAAAACAATACATTATCTAGAACCCAGAATAGATAGGAAATCGATCTTATCTTAAAGAATCAATGTCTGTTAACGATGCTGATTATTCACTCTGGAGGAGACTTCAACCAGTCGTGACTCTCCAAGGAGCAGATTTTCACTCACTTTCTACTACTTGTCAACCGCCAGCACTCTCCAACCAGCCAGTCTCTATCTATGGGTCCTTAATTTCACTGTAAGAGCAAAGTTGTGGCGGATTTACCAATACGCGGAAAAGCGGCTGTTTAAGGCCCTAAGTACATAGGCACTTGCAGATCGTTAACTCTTATTTTCAACCCCACGTGAGTCGTGTTATTATCTGTAACACTTTGTGTTTTAAGGCAGCTGGTGGTTCCAGGGTTACCAAATATTTCAATTCTGTAATCAAAATGATCATTTTTAGTTCTTACATGTTGACACCTTGGCTAGTGCAGTGTTGTTATTGATTAAATATATATATATATATATATATATATATATATATATATATATATATATATATATATATATATATATATATATATATATATATATATATATATATATATATATAATATATATGCAGAACAACCACTGTGCAAAAATAGTGAAATTCCAAGCACTTTCATGACTTCTCACATTATCAAGGAAATATAAAAATAAACATTAACAGGAGCAAGACTACACCTCACAGTGTTAAAATGGATGGTTAAAATCTCTTACGTGAGCAAACAGAGCATTAGAATATTAAAACTTTTAATACAAAGTTGTATTTAAAAATATTGATACAGAAAAAAAATTGATAAAAAAATCATCCCCCCCTTAAACGCTGATGGTTGTGTCTATAAGATTCCTCGTAAAATATGTGATAAAGTTTATTACGGTCAAACTGGTAAAAGTCTCGAACTAAGATTAAAACAACAGAAATATAGCATTAGAACTGGACAAGATTCCAATGCTCTATTTATTCATGTGAGAGATTTTAACCATCCAATTGATTTTTAAAAGGCTGTGAAAGTTATAAGAAGAAAGTTCATGGTCGACAGGAATATAATAGAATAACGTTTCATAAAAAGCAATTTTGAAAGAAAATTATGAATATTTCTTTTTGGATTATATAAATTGGATTCATTTATAATTGATAAAATTTGTGGAGAATTTAGTCACAGAGTAGATATGTAAAAAATCTTAATGTTTGGGTAAAGTATCAGTTGTGTTTCACAGAGTCGGTCGTTGTGGCATGACTGTGAGGTGTAGTCGTGCACTTATATGCCTTCCTGTTTATGTTATATTTTGATAGTTCCTTGATAATGCGAGAAGCCACGAAACCGCTTCGAATTTCGCTATCTTTTCACAGTAATTGTTCTGTATATATATATATATATATATATATATATATATATATATATATATATATATATATATATATATATATATATATATAGAGAGAGAGAGAGAGAGAGAGAGAGAGAGAGAGAGAGAGATGGTACTTCCCTATATATATATACTCACCTAATTGTAGTTGCAGGGGTCAAGACTCAGCTCCTGGTCCCGCCTCTTCACTGAACTAACCTTGTCGCAAACGTTTGCACTTTCTCTAATTTCTTAACGTGTTTGACCCGGGTTCCAAATTGGTGCTGCATACTCCAGTATGGGCCTGGCGTACACGGTGTACAGTGTCTTCAGAGATTCCTTACTTAGGTATCGGAATTCTAATCTCAGGTTTGCCAGGCGCCCATATGCTGCAGCAGTTATCTGGTTGATGTGTGCTTCAGGAGACGTGTTCGGTGTTATACTCACGCCAAGATCTTTCTCCTTGAGCGAGGATTGAAGTCGTTGGCCACCTAGCCTATACTCTGTTTGCGGTCTTCTTTGCCCTTCTCCGATCTTCATGACTTTGCATTTGGCAGGGTTGAATTCGAGAATCCAGTTGCTGGACCAGGTGTCCAGCCTGTCCAGGTCTCTTTGAAGGCTTGCCTGATCCTCATCTGATTTTAATTCTCCTCATTAACTTCACATCATCTGCGAATAGGGACACCTCTGAGTCTATCCCTTCCATCATGTCATTCACATATACCAAAAATAGCACTGGTCCTAGGACCGACCCCTGTGGGACCCCGCTCGTCACCGGTGCCCACTGTGATACCTCATCACGTACCATGACTCGTTGTTGCCTCCCTGTCTGATATTCTCTGATCCACTGAAGTGCCCTTCCCGTTATACGCGCCTGATCTTCTAGTTTTTGCACTAATCTCCTGTGAGGAACTGTGTCGAAGGCCTTCTTGCAGTCCAAGAAGATGCAATCAACCCATCCCTCTCTCTCATATCTTACTTCTGTTACTTTATCATAAAATTCCAGAAGGTGGTTTGTGACACAGGATTTGCCTTCATATGTCATATGTGTGTGTGTGTATGTGTGTGTGTGTGTGTGTGTGTGTATACAGAGAAAGATCGCAGTCAGAAAAATTCGAAACCACGTCTGGGAAGGCAAGCAAGAGAAGCTCTAGACCACTCAGCCACAGATGTCTCAAAAGCTGGGCAGTCTTGTTTACGAGCCATATTCGCATACCTCACATATGGTATCATGCTATATCATTCTCCTGATATGTGTTCTGACCTCACAAGCGATTCTTATATCAGTGCACCTAACAGAAACAGGAGGGTATATAATAAGAAAGATCGCATTTGTCTAGATCTTCTGCCTATTTGTCAGTCATGCCTCTACCCAGGAAAAAATTTCTCCTCCTATTCCGTGTGCCTTAAGTTTCCTCAATAGCCTCTGATGTGGAACTCTATCAAAAGCCTTACTGAAGTCCATATACACATTATCATATTCATTACCATGATCTACCTCCTCAAACACCTTAGTGAAAAAAAATTAGTAAATTCGTAAGACAGGAACTCCCCTTTGTAAAATCGTGTTGAGATTCATTAATTAATTTATGCCTATCAAGATGGCTACGAATTGCTTCGGCAATTATTGATTCCACAAATTAGTGTCTAACTCATTTCTTGGCTGTCATCTGTGTATGTCCCATCCTGCCTAAGCAGGGGCCCAATACTGGATGTTGTTTTTTTCTTTGGATTTCGAGTAAGAGAAGAAGTATTTTTTTTTCAATTTCCTTTATGGCTTTTTGTTCTTCCTGTGATTCTTGTCTCCTGTAAGATTCCTTCAGCCTAAGTTCGATATTTGCAATTTCACTGATTAGTGCTTCCCTTAGCATTTCTGATATATTGGTCCTACTTAGCAGCTCTGTGACTTTTCGCCTTCGTCCTTATAGGGAGCGTCTCTCTCTTTCTAGTTTACATTTTCTCTTTCCTTTTCTTAATGAGATGTGTCTTGAGCAGATCTCAAGAACCACAGAATTCATTTTTTCAAGGCAAATGTTTGGATCCGTGTTGTTTAGGATATCTCCCCACCTCGTTTCATTTAGGACATGGTTTGCTTGATCCGATTGTATGTTTTTGTTATTGAAATTGAATTTCGTGAAGAGACCTTCATGGCTGCTCACATTTTGCTGGTCAGAAGCCCTGTGCATATATGTCTGTACCTCTGTTATGTTGTGATCTGAGTGTATTGTCTTTGATACAGTTATATTACATATCAGATCGTCGTTGTTAGTGAGAGATTTAATAGTTCGTGTGTGTGTGTGTGTGTGTGTGTGTGTGTGTGTGTGTGTGTGTGTGTGTGTGTGTGTGTGTGTGTGTGTGTGTGTGTGTGTGTGTGTGTGTGTGTGTGTGAATTTTCATCTGAGCTGCCTCCTGGAGTGATCTCTGCTAAAACACTGTTTTCATACCCCTCCATTTTAGGTGTCTCAAGTTGAAATCTCCTAGTAGTAAGATATTTGGGACAGGACCTGGGAGATTCTCCAGACAGTGGTCAATTTTCACAAGCTGCTCCTGGAATTGATGGGAAATTGCATCTGGAGGCTTGTATACCACCACAATGACAAGGTTTTGGTTTTCAGTCTTTACGGCCAAAACTTCAAGTATATCATTTGAGATGTTCAGTAGTTCTGTGCAAATGCGCGACTCTGTGACGTATAGGCCACCCCCATCCTTGTTGCCTGTTTAGTCTGTCGTATCGGAATAGGTTATAACCTAGGATCCATATTTCGTTGTCATAATGATACTTTACGTGGGTCTCTGTGAATGCTGCAAACATTGCATTTGACTATGTGAGCAGTCCCTTGATGTAAGGAATTTTGTTGTTTCTTGATGGCTTTAGACCCTGTATGTTTGCAAAGACAAACGTCGTTATATTGGTGGAATTTAGGGGGGTTTTATTTGCTGGCTCTAATGTCTGTTTTTCTTGAGTAGAGGCCAATGTCCGTGCCTCTGCTCCAGAAGTGTTTTCTCTTGGTATAGGATTATTGTCTTTTCTTTCCAGTCTTTTTTTCCCCCCTGGCCCTAAAAAACCTCTGTCCCTGGAGAAGTTATGGGCTCCCCTCTTTCGTTTCCTATAGCCTGGCTGGTCTGTGTTTTCTAGTCCCCTTTAGGTGATGTATCTGGCAGTATGCGAGAATAGACTCCGAAGTGTCCTTTGCAGATAATGTGACGTTGATGAGAAGAATTCAGTGGGACGAGGACCAGGCAGAACTACAAAGGGGTCTGGACAGGCTGCAGGCCTGGTTCAGAAACTGGCACCTGAAGTTCAATCCCACCAAGTGCAAAGTCAAGAAGATTGGGGGAGGGCAAAGTAGACCGCAGATGGAGTACAGTCTAGGGGTCCAGAGACTACAAACCTCACTCAAGGAAATGGATCTTGGGGTGAATGTAACACCGGGCACATCTCTTGAGGCGCACATCAACCAAATAACCCCTGCAACATACAGGCGCCTAGCAAACCTAAGAATAGCATTCCGACATCTCAATAAGAAATCGTTCAAGACCCTGTACACCATGTACGTTAGACCTATATTGGAGTATGCAGCACCAGTTTGGAACTCACACCTAACCATGCATGACAGGAAATTAGAGAAAGTGCAAAGGTTTGCAACAGGACTAGTCCCGGAGCTAAGGAGCATGTCCAACGAGGAGAGAGTATGGGAAATCGACCTGACGACACTGGAGGACAGGAGAGATAGGGGGGATATGATAACAACATATAAAATACTGAGAGGATTCGACAAGGTGAGCAGAGATAGGATGTTCCAGAGATGGGACACAGCAACAAGGGGTCACATTTCGAAGATGAAGACTCAGATAAATCACAGGGATGTGAGGAAGTATTTCTTCAGTCACAGAGTTGTCAGGAAGTGGAACAGTCTGGGAAGTGATGTAGTGGAGACAGGATCCATACATAGCTTTAAGAAGAGGTATGATAAAGCTCATGCAGCAGGAAGAGTGACCTATGAGCGACCAGTGAAGAGGCGGGGCCAGGAACTATGACTAAACTCCTGTAACCACAAATAGATGAGTACTCACGTAGACACACACAGACACACTCTCAGACACACACACACACACACACACACACACACACACACACACACACACACACACACACACACACACACACACACAGGGTGATCCAAAAAGGAAATACTTTCATCATCATTCACAGTATCACTGTCTTGCCAGAGGAACGGAGGTACCACATTTTAGGTGTCACTTTAAACAGCAAATATCTCAAACCCCTCCTTTAGAGTGCAAACACAGTACTTTCTAACTCTAGAACTCAATTCTGGCTAACCGGTTTCCCTGAATTCCTTCACAAAATATTTTCCTGCTCACACTCCAACAGATCGTCAAGTCTCAAAGCCATTTGTCGCCTCTCACTCTTATCCAATACACTCAGTTATGTTAGGTAAGACACATATGCAACAGTTAGGTATCTTTATTCCGGAATAAAGATACCTAACTGTTGCATATGTGTCTTACCTAACAATCTGTCGGTATTTTATACCATTTTAATGTTCACACTCAGTTATGCCAGGTGCATGTCTAAGCCCACTGCACACAAAACCTACTTTACCCCCACTCCCTCCAATCCTTCCTAGGACAACCCCTACACCGCCTTTCCTTCACTATTGATTCATACTCCAAGTCATCATATTTTGTTACACCTCGAAATGACGAAACAACCTCAACTGCTCCTCCTCAGCCGTCTGAATAATATTTTTAGTAACTCTGCACACCTCCTCCTAATTTCCACACTACGAATTCTCTGCATAATATTAACGCCACACGTTGCCCTTAGACACGAAATCTCCACTGCCTCCAGCCTCTCGCTGCAACATTCACACCCATACAAGAGTATTGGTACCAATATACTCTCGTACACTTCTTTTCCTTCATGGATTATGTTCTTTGTTTCGAAAGGCACCTCAATGCATCACCCACTTTCTTCCAAACTCCCTCCCTTTAATCTGATATCCAATTTTTCCTCATCTAAATTGTTCGATATCCTCACCACCTTATTCTTATCTATGTTCACTTTGAACTTTCCTCCTTTACACACCCTCCCAAACTCACCCACGAACCTTTGCAACTTCTCTTCACAATTTCCTAAAAGCAGAGTATTATCAGTAAAAAGTGTATGAGCATAATTTAATCCCCCAACACTTCTTTAACCCCATCTATAAATATGTTAAACAACCATGGTGACATTACACATCCCTGTCTAAGACCTACTTTTACTTGGAAGTAATCTCTACCTCCCCTATATACCCTAACCTGTGCCTCACTATCCTCATAACAACTCTTTACAGCCTTTAGTAATTTACCATCTATTCCAGTCACTTGCAACATCTGCCACATTTCTCCTCTTTCTACCCTGTCATAAACTTTTCCTTAATCTTAATAAAAGCAAAGAAAATTTCTTTAACTTTACTTGAATATTGTTCACTTATATGCTTCAATGTAAATATTTGGTCTACACATTTTCTACCGATTCTTAAGCTTCTTTCTTCATCTGTGATCTTGCTCTCCGTCTTACCTCTAATTCTTTCAATAAAAATCTAACCATACACTTTACCAGGTATACTCAATAGGCTCATTTCCTTATAATTTTTGCACTCTGTTCCCCCCCCCCATCCCTTTATATAAACTATGCATGTTCTCCGAAAGTCCCTTGGTACCTCCCCCTCTTTCATATATTTATTGAATAAAAGTACCAACCAGGTATACTCAATAGGCTCATTTCCTTATAATTTTTGCACTCTGTTCCCCCCCCCATCCCTTTATATAAACTATGCATGTTCTCCGAAAGTCCCTTGGTCCCTCACCCTCTTTCATATATTTATTGAATAAAATTACAAACCAGACGAAAACTATATACCCATCTGCTTTTTTAAGGTTTCCATCATGATCCCATCAGTTCCAGCCGCTTTTTTCCCTTTCATTCTAACCATTGCTTCACGCACCTTCCCCACACTCACATCCTGCTGTTCTTCACTCCTAAAAGATGTTATTCCTCCATGGCAAATGTATGAAATCACTGCCTCCCTCTCTTCATCAATATTTAACTGTTCCTCAAAATATTCCTGCCATCTTCCCAATACCTCCAACTCCCCTCTTCTACTAACTCCCCAATTTTGTATTTAACTGTCAAGTTCATCTGTTCCCTAGGCTTTCCTAGCCTATTTATCTCACTCCAAAACTTTTTCTTATTTTCAAAAAGAAAATTGTTGAAAGCACCTCACCACTCCGCCTCTCCATATGCTGCCCTCCTCTTATAACCTATGCTTTGTAAAAACCTCTCATAAGCAAAGTTTTTTCTCCCTTTATTTCATCATTCAATCAATCGCTCCTTTTTCCCTCTGCACCCACCCTCCTTTTTAAAACTATCTCCTGTACACTTCTCTCTTTCCCAGGTGCATAAATAATTACTATAACCCATTTTTCACATCCGACCTTTATTTTACTGCACATAATCCTTGAATTTATACTTTTATATTCCCTCTTTCCTTCCATAATAATAATAATAATAATAATAATAATAATAATAATAATAATAATAATAAGAATAATAATAATAATAATAATAATAATAATGATAATGATAATAACAATAACAAAAATTATTTAATAATAATATTATTATTATTATTTGTATTATTATTATATTATCCTTTTTCCTTTTATTATTTAGTTAGATAATTACAAAAGTAAATATCACATATTTTAATGTTAATGATGTTAGGGAAGCTGTGATTTCATGTATAGGGCAGGGAGGAATAACATTTTGTAGGAGTGAGGAAGAGCCAGTTGTGAGTGTGGGGGAAGTTCGTGAGGCAGTGGGTAGAATGAAAGGAGATAAGGCAGCTGGGATTGATGAGATAAAGATAGAAATGTTAAAAGCATATGAGGATATAGTTTTGGAGTGGTTGGTGCTATTATTTAATAAATGTATGGAAGAGGGTAAGGTACCTAGGGATTGGCAGAGAGCATGCATAGTTCCTTTGTATAAAGGAAAAAGGGGATAAAAGAGAGTGCAAAAATTATAGGGGAATAATTTTATTGAGTATACCTGGTAAAGTGAATGGTAGAGTTGTTGAAAGAATTAAGAGTAAGACGGAAAGTAGGATAGCAGATGAACAAGGAGGCTTTAGGAAAGGTAGGGGGTGTGTGGACCAGGTGTTTACAGTGAAATATATAGGTGAACAGTATTTAGATAAAGGTAAAGAGGTTTTTGTGGCATTTGAGGATTTGAAAAAAGGCGTATGACAGGGTGGATAAGGGGGCAACATGGCAGATGTTGCATTTGAATGGTATAGGAGGAAGGTTACTGAAAGCAGTGAAGAGTTTTTATGAGGATGGGGTTGTAAGAGAAGTGAATGCGAGGGTCTTGGAAAGAGGTGTGGAGTTAAAAGTTAAAGAATCAAACACAAAGTGGGAGCTCTCACAGTTGCTCTTTGCTGATGACACTGTGCTTTTGGGAGATTTTGAAGAGAAGTTGCAGAGGTTTGTGGATGAATTTGATAGGGTATGTAACAGAAGAAAATTAAAAGCGAATATAGGAAAGAGTAAGGTGATAAGGACAACAAAAAGTTTAGGTGATATCAGGTTGGAAGGAGATATCAGGATATCAGGTTGGAGGGAGAGAGTATGGAGGAGGTGAATGTATTCAGATATTTAGGACTGGACCTGTCAGCGGATGGGTCTATGAAGAATGAGGTGAATCATAGAACTGATGAGGGGAAAAGGGTGAGTGGTGCACTTAGGAGTCTATGGAGGCAAAGAACTTCGTCCGTGGAAGCAAAGAGGGGAATGTATGAGAGTATAGTTGTACCAACACTCTTGTATGGGTGTGAAGCATGGGTGATGAATGTTGCAACGAGGAGAAGGCTGGAGGCAGTGGAGATGTCATGTCTGAGGGCAATGTGTGGTGTGAATATAATGCAGAGAATTCGTAGTTTGGAGATTAGAAGAAGGTGTGGGATTACCAAAGCTATTATCCAGAGGGCTGAGGAGGGGTTGTTGAGGTGGTTCGGACATGTAGAGAGAATGGAACACAACAGAATGGCATGACTTCTAAAGTGTATAAATCTGTAATGAAGGGATGGCGGGGTAGGCGACGGCCTAGGAAGGCTTGGAGGGAGGGGGTAAAGGAAGTTTGTGTGCGAGGGGCTAGAGGGAAACCGGCAGGCCGGACTTGAGTCCTGGAGATGGGAAGTACAGTGCCTGCACTCTGAAGGAGGGGTGTTAATGTTGCAGTTTAAAAACTGTAGTGTAAAGTACGTCTCTGGCAAGACAGTGACGGAGTGAATGATGAAAGTTCTTCTTTTTCGGGCCACCCTGCCTTGGTGGCCACCCTGCCTTGGTGGCCACCCTGCCTTGGTGGGAATCGGCTGATGTGTTAATAAAAAAAATAATTTTAACCCCCCCAAAATGATGTTACCATAAAACACGCCAGAAAATGTTATCATGTTCCTATAACATTCTTTGTTTATCATAAACACACTTGAGATAATGTTTACGCTCATGTTCGTATCCATGGTGGTCACGCATGAGTCACACAAAAAGGAATTTTGAATAAAATTTTGTTAACTCTTTCCGGTGAGACCATTATTTTGACCCGTGTAAAATGTTTCGCTTCGTAATATTTGCGAAATGTTATTTTTATTATATTATATTTTATCATAGGATTTAGGGTAGAGACGCGAGACGGAGGAAAATAAGGAAGGGGGAGCGAGGAGGCAGTGGACAGAGACTTTTCAGAATTATATTTTTAAACGCATTAAAACGGATAAATGTAGAGTATATTGTGTAATGTTCTGGGGAAACTTAAATAATAGATAACCTATACTTGAAATTCGATTATACAGTTCTCAGGAAGAAATGTAATGATGTTTTTCATTATTAGAATTATTTGGTAATAGAATTTCCTGGGGGTAAAGTCTATTTAAAGTAATAAAATTAAGTATGACAGTGGCACGGTTTTAGGGGAGGAAAATCCTGTGTTGCAAATCTACTGGAGTTTTATGACAAGGTAACGGAAGACACGAGAGAGAGAGGGGTGGATAGACTGCATTTTCTTGGACTGCAAAAGGCCTTCGACACAGCTCCTCACAAGAGGTTAATGCAAAAGCTAGAGGATCGGGCACACATAACAAGAAAGGCACTGCAATGGATCAGAAATTATCTGACAGGGAGGCAACAACGAGTCATGGAACTTGACGAGGTGTCTGAGTGGGTGCCTGTGATGTTTTTGGTATATGTGAATGATATAACGGAAGGAATAGACTCAGAAGTGTCCTTGTTTGCAGATGTGAAGTTAATGAGAAGAATTAAATCGGTCGAGGATCAAGCAGGACTACGAAGAGACCTGGACAGGCTACAAGCCTGGTCCAGCAACTGGCTCCTTGAATTTAACCCTGCCAAATGCAAAATCATGAAGATCGAGGAAGGGCAAAGAAGACCGCAGACAGAGTATAGTCTGGGTGGCCAAAGACTGTAAACCTCACTCAAGGAAAAAGATATTGGGGTGAGTATAATACCGAGCACGTCTCCTGAGGCGCACATCAATCAGATAACTTCTGCAGCATATGGTCGTCTGGCAAACCTAAGAATAGCGTTCCAATACCTCACTAAGGAATCGTTCAAGACTGTACACCATATTCGTCAAACCCATATTGGAGTATGCAGCACCAGTTTGGAACCCACACCTGGTCAAGCACGTTAAGAAATTAGAGAAAGTGCAATGGTTTGCAACATGACTAGTCCCTGAGCTAAGGGGACTGACCTATGAAGAAAGGTTAAGGGAAATCGGCCTGACGACACTGGAGGACAGGAGGGTCAGGGGAGACGTGATAACGACGTATAAAATACTGCGAGGAATTGACAAGGTGGACAAAGACAGGATGCTCCAGAGATGGGACACAGAAACAAGGGGTCACAATTGGAAGTTGAAGACTCCTATGAGTCAAAGGGATGTTAGGAAGTATTTCTTCAGTCATAGAGTTGTCAGGAAGTGGAATAGCCTAGAAAGTGACGTAGTGGAGGCAGGAACCATACATGGTTTTAAGAGGAGGTTTGATAAAGCTTATGGAACAGAGACGACCTAATAGCAAACAGTGAAGAGACGGGGCCAGGACCTATAGATCGACCACTGCAACCACAAATAGGTGAGTACACACACACACACACAAATGCTTAATATACTTTTCCACCATTGAGTTATGGAGAATTGACTGGTGATAGCATAATCAGGGATATAGAAAGTCATTCATCAGGACAATGTGCAAGCAGAGGCAGTTACTGTACCCAGCTGACTGAATCAAAAAGATCGACGTAATGACAGTGCAGAATTCAAATTAAAACGTAGAAGCTGATGAGTAAAAACAGATGTAGGTGAACAGAGAAGGAACTAATGCTTACCGTTTTTCAATGAAAATTAGAAAAATAACTGGAAAGAAAATCTGACGATTTCTACAGAGATTTGGAGACAATTATTGAAAGTATTCATGAAACCGGAGAAAAGTGTTATAGCGGCTGAGGCAATGATTTCATGCCTGGAAGAAGAAACTGAATGAAACGAAGGTAAGAAGGAATAAGATAATGGCAGAAAAAAAGGCGAAGGCAAAAAGGAATTATAGAGGGAGCCAAAACATTTTGCAACCATGAGATATAGAAAAATTTAAAGTGAGCATTAAAGGAATAGTTGATACCAGACAGCAGAATCTGGGGACAGAGGAAATACGAGAGATGAAAAGCCCTTATTATCCATGGTCTACAGGAGGCTGAAGGGAAGACAAATGAGGAAATATGGAAGTGGGCGGATGGCAGATTCAAACTGTCATTGAACCGACAATTAGCAAGTGATATATTTTCAGAGACTCTGAAGAAAGAGAGAAGCAAGATATGCCCAGTGAAACTAAACTCAAGGTTGTTGATGCAGGAAAAGTTTGATATATTTATCTCTTCTGGAGCAGTACAGGAAAGATGGCACAGCTGAGAGAGAAAACAAAACACTGCCAGAGAGGAAAAGAAGACTCAGAGACCGCATTAAACTTTTCATTTATTTTATCTCTCACAGTGTAAACCTTTTCCATATTCATATTTTTCAAGTATAATGTTCCATTTGACGTACGAGAGAAACTTTGAAACAGTCATCAAAACATTATTCAGTTAATTAAAAAATAAAAAATTTCAGATCAACAATAATATTAGTACATTACCCAACAAGAGAGTAACAAACTTTCTTAAGATGTACCGAGACATGATTAACGGAAACACAATCTTAACACTAGTGAACTTACAACTGTTTTCGTGATTTTCTTACATAATCAAGGAACTGTAAAAATAATAAAACAGAATATATATATAAGACGACCGACTTGTTGAAAAAAAAAAAAAAAAAAAAAAAAAAAAAAATATATATATATATATATATATATATATATATATATATATATATATATATATATATATATATATATATATATATATATATATATATATATATATATATAGAGAGAGAGAGAGAGAGAGAGAGAGAGAGAGAGATGTTATCAACAAATTTTGTTGAAAATAAGAAAAAGTTTTAGAGTGAGATTAACAAGTTAAGAAAGCCTAGAGAACAAATGGATTTGTCAGTTAAAAATAGGAGAGGAGAGTTATTAAATGGAGAGTTAGAGGTATTGGGAAGATGGAGGGAATATTTTGAGAAATTGTTAAATGTTGATGAAGATAGGGAAGCTGTGATTTCGTGTATAGGGCAAGGAGGAATAACATCTTGTAGGAGTGAGGAAGAGCCAGTTGTGAGTGTGGGGGAAGTTCGTGAGGCAGTAGGTAAAATGAAAGGGGGTAAGGCAGCAGGGATTGATGGGATAAAGATAGAAATGTTAAAAGCAGGTGGGGATATAGTTTTGGAGTGGTTGGTGCAATTATTTAATAAATGTATGGAAGAGGGTAAGGTACCTAGGGATTGGCAGAGAGCATGCATAGTTCCTTTGTATAAAGGCAAAGGGGATAAAAGAGAGTGCAAAAATTATAGGGGGATAAGTCTGTTGAGTATACCTGGTAAAGTGTATGGTAGAGTTATTATTGAAAGAATTAAGAGTAAGACGGAGAATAGGATAGCAGATGAACAAGGAGGCTTTAGGAAAGGTAGGGGGTGTGTGGACCAGGTGTTTACAGTGAAACATGTAAGTGAACAGTATTTAGATAAGGCTAAAGAGGTCTTTGTGGCATTTTTGGATTTGGAAAAGGCGTATGACAGGGTGGATAGGGGGGCAATGTGGCAGATGTTGCAGGTGTATGGTGTAGGAGGTAGGTTACTGAAAGCAGTGAAGAGTTTTTACGAGGATAGTGATGCTCAAGTTAGAGTATGTAGGAAAGAGGGAAATTATTTCCCAGTAAAAGTAGGCCTTAGACAAGGATGTGTGATGTCACCGTGGTTGTTTAATATATTTATAGATTGGGTTGTAAGCGAAGTAAATGCGAGGGTCTTGGCAAGAGGCGTGGAGTTAAAAGATAAAGAATCACACATAAAGTGGGAGTTGTCACGGTTGCTCTTTGCTGATGACACTGTGCTCTTGGGAGATTCTGAAGAGAAGTTGCAGAGATTGGTGGATGAATTTGGTAGGGTGTGCAAAAGAAGAAAATTGAAAGTGAATACAGGAAAGAGTAAGGTTATGAGGATAACAAAAAGATTAGGTGATGAAAGATTGGATATCAGATTGGAGGGAGAGAGTATGGAGGAGGTGAATGTATTCAGGTATTTGGGAGTGGACGTGTCAGCGGATGGGTCTATGAAAGATGAGGTGAATCATAGAATTGATGAGGGGAAAAGGGTGAGTGGTGCACTTAGGAGTCTGTGGAGACAAAGAACTTTGTCCTTGGAGGCAAAGAGGGGAATGTATGAGAGTATAGTTTTACCAACGCTCTTATATGGGTGTGAAGCATGGGTGATGAATGTTGCAGCGAGGAGAAGGCTGGAGGCAGTGGAGATGTCATGTCTGAGAGCAATGTGTGGTGTGAATATAATGCAGAGAATTCGTAGTTTGGAAGTTAGGAGGAGGTGCGGGATTACTAAAACTGTTGTCCATAGGGCTGAGGAAGGGTTGTTGAGGTGGTTCGGACATGTGGAGAGAATGGAGCGAAGCAGAATAACTTCAAGAGTGTATCAGTCTGTAGTGGAAGGAAGGCGGGATAGGGGTCGGCCTAGGAAAGGTTGGAGGGAGGGGGTAAAGGAGGTTTTGTGTGCGAGGGGCTTGGACTTCCAGCAGGCATGCGTGAGCGTGTTTGATAGGAGTAAATGGAGACAAATGGTTTTTAATACTTGACGTGCTGTTGGAGTGTGAGCAAAGTAACATTTATGAAGGGGTTCAGGGAAACCGGCAGGCCGGACTTGAGTCCTGGAGATGGGAAGTACAGTGCCTGCACTCTGAAGGAGGGGTGTTAATGTTGCAGTTTAAAAACTGTAGTGTAAAGCACCCTTCTGGCAAGACAGTGATGGAGTGAATGATGGTGAAAGTTTTTCTTTTTCGGGCCACCCTGCCTTGGTGGGAATCGGCCAGTGTGATAATAAATAAAATATATTAATATATATATATATATATATATATATATATATATATATATATATATATATATATATATATATATATATATATATATATATGCAAAACAACCACTCTGAAAGAATAGAGAAATTCCAAGCGCTTTCGTGACTACTCATATTATCACCTGTTTACTGTGATCTTATTGCATATATATATATATATATATATATATATATATATATATATATATATATATATATATATATATATATATATATATATATATATATATATATATATGTATATATATATATATATATATATATTTTTTTTTTCAACAAGTCGGCCGTCTCCCACCGAGGCAGGGTGACCCAAAAATAGAAAGAAAATCCCCAAAAAGAAAATACTTTCATCATCATTCAACACTTTCACCACACTCGCACATTATCACTGTTTTTGCAGAGGTGCTCAGAATACAACAGTCTAGAAGCATACACATATAAAGATACACAACATATCCCTCCAAACTGCCAATATATATAAATATATATATATACATATAAATATATATATATATATATGTATATAAATATATATATATATATATATATATATATATATATATACATACATATATATATATATATATATATATATATATATATATATATATATATATATATATATATATATATATATTTATATATATATATATATATATATATATATATATGCAAAACAACCACTCTGAAAGAATAGAGAAATTCCAAGCGCTTTCGTGACTACTCACATTATCAAGGAACTATATCAAGGAACATATAGTTCCTTGATAATGTGAGTAGTCACGAAAGCGCTTGGAATTTCTCTATTCTTTCAGAGTGGTTGTTTTGCATATTCTGAAATCACCTGTTTACTGTGATCTTATTGCATATATATATATATATATATATATATATATATATATATATATATATATATATATATATATATATATATATATATATATATATATATATATATATATATATATATATATATAAATAAATAACAAAAAGGCACAATACCGTGACTGGAACGATACACAAATAACCCGCACATAAAAGACAGAAGCTTACGACGATGTTTCGGTCCGGCTGGCTGGATGGCGAAACGTCTACGGTGGGGATGCCCGGGTGTTGTGCATGTGTCATTTCATCCTGTCGGTATTATATACAATTCTTGTACTACTACTACTACTACTACTACCACTACTACTACCTCCACCTCTTCCTGCCTATATATAGCTGTCCTGCTCCTCCTCTGTTAGTGTGACTTTGTCAATGGTCCAAGTCGGACCGAAACATCGTCGTAAGCTTCTGTCTTTTATGTGCGGGTTATTTGTGTGTATATATATATATATATATATATATATATATATATATATATATATATATATATATATATATATATATATATATATATATATATATATATATATATTTTTTTTTTTTTTTTTTTTTTTTTTTTTTATCACACTGGCCGATTCCCACCAAGGCAGGGTGGCCCGAAAAAGAAAAACTTTCACCATCATTCAGTCCATCACTGTCTTGCCAGAAGGGTGCTTTACACTACAGTTTTTAAACTGCAACATTAACACCCCTCCTTCAGAGTGCAGGCACTGTACTTCCCATCTCCAGGACTCAAGTCCGGCCTGCCAGTTTCCCTGAATCCCTTCATAAATGTTACTTTGCTCACACTCCAACAGCACGTCAAGTATTAAAAACCATTTGTCTCCATTCACTCCTATCAAACACGCTCACGCATGCCTGCTGGAAGTCCAAGCCCCTCGCACACAAAACCTTCTTTACCCCCTCCCTCCAACCCTTCCTAGGCCGACCCCTACCCCGCCTTCCTTCCACTACAGACTGATACACTCTTGAAGTTATTCTGTTTCGCTCCATTCTCTCTACATGTCCGAACCACCTCAACAACCCTTCCTCAGCCCTCTGGACAACAGTTTTGGTAATCCCGCACCTCCTCCTAACTTCCAAACTACGAATTCTCTGCATTATATTCACACCACACATTGCCCTCAGACATGACATCTCCACTGCCTCCAGCCTTCTCCTCGCTGCAACATTCATCACCCATGCTTCACACCCATATAAGAGCGTTGGTAAAACTATACTCTCATACATTCCCCTCTTTGCCTCCAAGGACAAAGTTCTCTGTCTCCACAGACTCCTAAGTGCACCACTCACTCTTTTTCCCTCATCAATTCTATGATTCACCTCATCTTTCATAGACCCATCCGCTGACACGTCCACTCCCAAATATCTGAATACGTTCACCTCCTCCATACTCTCTCCCTCCAATCTGATATTCAATCTTTCATCACCTAATCTTTTTGTTATCCTCATAACCTTACTCTTTCCTGTATTCACCTTTAATTTTCTTCTTTTGCACACCCTACCAAATTCATCCACCAATCTCTGCAGCTTCTCTTCAGAATCTCCCAAGAGCACAGTGTCATCAGCAAAGAGCAGCTGTGACAACTCCCACCCTGTGTGTGATTCTTTATCTTTTAACTCCACGCCTCTTGCCAATACCCTCGCATTTACTTCTCTTACAACCCCATCTATAAATATATTAAACAACCACGGTGACATCACACATCCTTGTCTAAGGCCTACTTTTACTGGGAAAAAATTTCCCTCTTTTCTACATACTCTAACTTGAGCCTCACTATCCTCGTAAAAACTCTTCACTGCTTTCAGTAACCTACCTCCTACACCATACACTTGCAACATCTGCCACATTGCCCCCCTATCCACCCTGTCATACGCCTTTTCCAAATCCATAAATGCCACAAAGACCTCTTTAGCCTTATCTAAATACTGTTCACTTATATGTTTCACTGTAAACACCTGGTCCACACACCCCCTACCTTTCCTAAAGCCTCCTTGTTCATCTGCTATCCTATTCTCCGTCTTACTCTTAATTCTTTCAATTATAACTCTACCATACACTTTACCAGGTACACTCAACAGACTTATCCCCCTATAATTTTTGCACTCTCTTTTATCCCCTTTGCCTTTATACAAAGGAACTATGCATGCTCTCTGCCAATCCCTAGGTACCTTACCCTCTTCCATACATTTATTAAATAATTGCACCAACCACTCCAAAACTATATCCCCACCTGCTTTTAACATTTCTATCTTTATCCCATCAATCCCGGCTGCCTTACCCCCTTTCATTTTACCTACTGCCTCACGAACTTCCCCCACACTCACAACTGGCTCTTCCTCACTCCTACAAGATGTTATTCCTCCTTGCCCTATACACGAAATCACAGCTTCCCTATCTTCATCAACATTTAACAATTCCTCAAAATATTCCCTCCATCTTCCCAATACCTCTAACTCTCCATTTAATAACTCTCCTCTCCTATTTCTAACTGACAAATCCATTTGTTCTCTAGGCTTCCTTAACTTGTTAATCTCACTCCAAAACTTTTTCTTATTTTCAACAAAATTTGTTGATAACAGCTCACCCACTCTCTCATTTGCTCTCTTTTTACATTGCTTCACCACTCTCTTAACCTCTCTCTTTTTCTCCATATACTCTTCCCTCCTTGCATCACTTCTACTTTGTAAAAACTTCTCATATGCTAACTTTTTCTCCCTTACTACTCTCTTTACATCATCATTCCACCAATCGCTCCTCTTCCCTCCTGCACCCACTTTCCTGTAACCACAAACTTCTGCTGAACACTCTAACACTACATTTTTAAACCTACCCCATTCCTCTTCGACCCCATTGCCTATGCTCTCATTAGCCCATCTATCCTCCAATAGCTGTTTATATCTTACCCTAACTGCCTCCTCTTTTAGTTTATAAACCTTCACCTCTCTCTTTCCTGATGCTTCTATTCTCCTTGTATCCCATCTACCTTTTACTCTCAGTGTAGCTACAACTAGAAAGTGATCTGATATATCTGTGGCCCCTCGATAAACATGTACATCCTGAAGTCTACTCAACAGTCTTTTATCTACCAATACATAATCCAACAAACTACTGTCATTTCGCCCTACATCATATCTTGTATACTTATTTATCCTCTTTTTCTTAAAATATGTATTACCTATAACTAAACCCCTTTCTATACAAAGTTCAATCAAAGGGCTCCCATTATCATTTACACCTGGCACCCCAAACTTACCTACCACACCCTCTCTAAAAGTTTCTCCTACTTTAGCATTCAGGTCCCCTACCACAATTACTCTCTCACTTGGTTCAAAGGCTCCTATACATTCACTTAACATCTCCCAAAATCTCTCTCTCTCCTCTGCATTCCTCTCTTCTCCAGGTGCATACACGCTTATTATGACCCACTTCTCGCATCCAACCTTTACTTTAATCCACATAATTCTTGAATTTACACATTCATATTCTCTTTTCTCCTTCCATAACTGATCATTTAACATTACTGCTACCCCTTCCTTTGCTCTAACTCTCTCAGATACTCCAGATTTAATCCCATTTATTTCCCCCCACTGAAACTCTCCTACCCCCTTCAGCTTTGTTTCGCTTAGAGCCAGGACATCCAACTTCTTTTCATTCATAACATCAGCAATCATCTGTTTCTTGTCATCCGCACTACATCCACGCACATTTAAACAACCCAGTTTTATAAAGTTTTTCTTCTTCTCTTTTTTAGTAAATGTATACAGGAGAAGGGGTTACTAGCCCATTGCTCCCGGCATTTTAGTCGCCTCATACGACACGCATGGCTTACGGAGGAAAGATTCTTTTCCACTTCCCCATGGACAATAGAAGAAATAAAAAAGAACAAGAGCTATTTAGAATAAGGAGAAAAACCTAGATGTATGTATATATATATATGCATGTGCGTGTCTGTGAAGTGTGACCAAAGTGTAAGTAGGAGTAGCAAGATATCCCTGTTATCTAGCGTGTTTATGAGACAGAAAAAGAAAAACCAGCAATCCTACCATCATGCAAAACAGTTACAGGTTTTTGTTTCACAGTCATCTGGCAGGACGGTAGTACTTCCCTGGGTGGTTGCTGTCTACTAACCTACTACCTCAATATATATATATATATATATATATATATATATGGGGGGAAGGGGGCTCGAAACCATGGTAGGAGAATCCTGTATGGCTTTAGTGGACCATACTGTGACCACAGATGAAAGCTTATATGGACGAATTCACAGACCAGAGATTATAATTATCACTCTGGCCTGTTGCTTTTAGGACTCGCCTATCATGGGTCCGATCCCTTCCCACTCTGCAATTTGCTTGCAATAGTGGTTTTACGATACGGTGAGGCACCAGTACACAGACTCAGACAGTTGCATACACTCACACATATAACATACATAAATTACAGTATACATTTGCGTATAAATGTGGTGTGACTGGTTGCTAATGAGAGGATGTAAATTTAGGGTGAACAGTGAGAATGTCCTCAAGCACTCCAGAGTAAATGGAGTATTTACACCGTTCTAAATACTCCATTCCTCCGGGCTTAAATTCAGTGACGACTGGACGCTCAACTAGATAAAGCAGAATAAACAGGGATGGGAGCCTTTGAAGCTCCCGTTGCAGATGAACCCTTGCTGGAATCCTTAATGTTTTTCTCATTTTCCCACTGAATTCTCCCATGTCAGGTTGACCGACTTCAACAGCTTGTATGGACCTCGTTCTGCGTGATTATTACGCTTTTTTTTTTTTTGGGGGGGGGGGGGGGCTGCGTGACGTAAAAAAAAAGTCGTGGCTCGTCAAGGGTAAGACCTGCTGAATCTAAGGGCATTTATATTATTTAAAATAGAAAAAGAAACCACTCTAGTGCCAGCTTGTACCTTCATGCTAATTATGAAACATGAATTTAAATGGTGAATGTATTATGTGGAAGGACACAAAAACTCACCTATACAAAAATATATAATATATTAATAGTAACGTATATACAACCTACAATCTACTCTACTACCACCAACATCATTACACTCCAGTGTTCACCTTTACCCAGTACTCACATTGCCTCACTAGTGAGTATATAAACATTTATAAACAGGGAGGCTCCATGACACATCCTCCCCCTCCCATCTTTCTGTTTGCCTGTCTACCAGCAAGCAAAAACACCATATGAGTACTCTCCCAAACTTAAACAGGCCTCTGTACACTAGGGCCTTACAGGTAAACATGAGAGCCCTTAAACACAAATAAAATTACCTATGGGCTATGGTATAAACTTAAAAAAAAAAAAGACAAAAAAAAAAAAATCCAGCCTTACACCAACGCCAAACCATGACGACTTCTTCCAGCTGCCGCTCTTTTTGTACTGCCCCACAAATATTTCACCTGTTCCTGTCCTGTCCTTTCTACTCTGACTGACCAGGAATAATACACATCCAGTTTCAGTACAATCCCGGCACTATGGAGCATCATTTTTTATACAAAATTTTTGCCACAACACACTGCATAATAGTGATGGAATATATCAGGGAAAACTCCGCTATCATTTGTTCCCTCTGTTTAACAGGGTGACAGCACACTATCGAAGTATGAAATTTTGTTTAATTAAAAGTTTTACAAGTCTATTCTCACCTTCCTGCTCTCTCTCTTCCGTTTCCCAGCCCTCTACCCACCGTCCCTCACCAATTCCTCTCCCTAAACATTATGGAGGCATTCATAACAAATAACAAAAAACAATGAAAGATACACCAATAGAAAGTTACAATATTTTTTTTTTTAAATTTCGTATAAAAAGTGACCCACAAAAGTTTTCAGAGATGTAATATACTTCGACAATGTTTCGAAAATAAACTCTTTGAAGGTTTTAAAGTAAGAGTCTCATGGTAAAGGAGACAGTATTCAGACCTGAACCACTGAATTGCTCACTGACAGGAAACACGGAGATGTCTTCAGCTGAAACCTTTAATTAATCAGAAATGTTGTCACTTTTTCAGAATGGTTTAGGACCGACCAAAACGTCATCTAAAAATTTCTTCTCCATGGTGAGGGCTATTTGAGAACTCTTCCAACTACGGTATTGTGTGTTTTGTTTTAAACAAGATTTACTTGTGGCTGACATTATCATGTTTTAAACAAGATTTACTTGTGACTGACATTATCAGGTTTTAAACAAGTTTTACTTGTGGCTGACATTATCAGGTTTTAAACAAGATTTAATTGTGACTGACATTATCAGGTTTTAAACAAGTTTTACTTGTGACTGACATTATCAGGTTTTAAACAAGATTTACTTGTGACTGACATTATCAGGTTTTAAACAAGATTTACTTGTGGCTGACATTATCATGTTTTAAACAAGATTTACTTGTGGCTGACATTATCAGGTTTTAAACAAGATTTAATTGTGACTGACATTATCAGGTTTTAAACAAGATTTACTTGTGGCTGACATTATCAGGTTTTAAACAAGATTTACTTGTGACTGACATTATCATGTATTAAACAAGATTTACTTGTGACTGACATTATCATGTATTAAACAAGATTTACTTGTGGCTGACATTATCATGTTTTAAACAAGATTTACTTGTGATTGACATTATCATGTTTTAAACAAGATTTACTTGTGACTGACATTATCATGTTTTAAACAAGATTTACTTGTGACTGACATTATCAGGTTTTAAACAAGATTTACTTGTGACTGACATTATCAGGTTTTAAACAAGATTTACTTGTGACTGACATTATCAGGTTTTAAACAAGATTTACTTGTGACTGACATTATCAGGTTTAAGAGAGCAGAGGTTGACATAGTGTCTGAGACGAGTATGAAAGGTTTTAATATCAATAAGAGAAAAATAAATAATTTTATTTATATTATTAAACATAAGTTTCAGATGTCTTAAATTGACTTGCCATGAATTAAAACAAGATAATGACAAGGAGTAATCTTTAAATAAAACCGAAAAGATTACCAATAGACCCCTGGCTGTCTTCAAGAAGGCCCGGTGGTCTGGTGGCTAAAGCTCCCGCTTCACACACGGAGCGCCCGGGTTCGATTCCCGGCGGGTGGAAATTCCGACACGTTATCTTACACCTATTGTCCTGTTCACCTAGCAGCAAATAGGTACCTGGGCGTTAGTCGACTGGTGTGGGTGGCATCCTGGGGGACAAGATTAAGGACCCCAATGGAAATAAGTTAGACAGTCCTCGATGACGCACTGACTTTCTTGGGTTATCCTGGGTGGCTAACCCTCCGGGGTTAAAAATCCGAACAAAATCTTATCTTATCTCTTACAGGCACTTAAAGTCAGTACCTGACCAGCCGGGCTGTTGCTCGTAAGTCGGGTTGCTTGCGGCCATCAGTAACAGCCTGACAGATCAGGCACTGATCCACCATCTGGCCTGATTACAGATATTGGATTTAATTATATATTATGTGATGGTTGGCTAGATACAGTGTTGTTGGTGGTGATGGTGGTGGTGGTCGTAGTGGTGGTGGTGAGTGGTGGAAGAGTATTAGTGGTAGTGGTAGTAGTGGTAGTGGTTGTAGTAGTGGTAATTGGTGAGTAGTGGTGGAAGAGTAGTATGTGGCAGTGGTGGTAGTGAGTAGTAGTGGTAGTGGTAGTGGGGAAGGTAATGGTGGTAGTGAGTGACGGTAGTCGTAGTGGTGGTGGTGGTAGTGGAAGGTAGTGTGAGTGACAGGCTGAGTGGGGAAGGTAATGAGTGGTGGTGGTGGTGAGTAGTGGTGCTGGTGGTGGTAGTGGTGGTGGTGGTACTATTGGTGATGTGTGGACGTGGTTTGGTGGTATTAGTAGTAGTGAGTAGTTTAAGTTGTAATTATGTAAGTAA